>NC_026754.1:35000-112500 GCF_000149245.1 Cryptococcus neoformans H99 | reverse complement strand
GCTAACAATCCTTTGTGAGGAGAGGAGGATACAACGCACTTGAGAATCCAGGTGAGGATGGGGCACACATGAGCTCAAAGTGAGGAAAGTGAAACAGTCGAGGATGACACAAAGTAGCCAAGTAAGGGACACCATTGTTATGATCAAGGATAATGTATATCAGAATTGTTGCATAAATGCT
Organism: Cryptococcus neoformans H99; assembly: GCF_000149245.1. Lineage (NCBI taxonomy): Eukaryota > Fungi > Basidiomycota > Tremellomycetes > Tremellales > Cryptococcaceae > Cryptococcus > Cryptococcus neoformans. Next base: position 112,319 of record NC_026754.1, on the reverse strand, counting down.
CAGTGACGCCGCTACAATACGAAATAAGTACTTCTAACCATACGAGAGGCAATACGGATGAAGGAAACATCGAGAAAGAATATCCTAACAATTTCAAGTTCTACGATGGCGGTATGTAAGTGAGACGCCATCAAGACAGATGGAATAAATGCAGCTTACGGCATTGCTTGGTTAACGCGTAGATGGTAGAGCACAAGAAGATATGCGCTGATCGGATGTCAGCAAACATGACCTGGCCCCATATGTCATAATAACTCACTTATTAACAGACATACTGGACAGAGAGTACACCTTGGCCAATAGCCACGAATAATACCGCACCGATGATCGATCGATCCAGCTATGGAGGACGAGGAGGTTGATCTAGCGAGGCTGTTATATGTTGTAAGCGCTGTCAAATAGTCGAAGTGGATAAAGGTGAAATGGGCGTTCGTTTCAAGAAGGTTCATGAAAGGACAGTCGAATCGTCCTCCTATTAAGCAGTTTCCGTAAAGACTACCAACGTGGTGTCTTATCTTTTAAATCATTAACGATGATACGTAATAGTGCTTACGACAGTCTTCGGGTCAGAGATTGCCATTGTGGAGGAATATGTCAAGGTCTGATCCCAGAAGAGGATCACATGTAGCGGCGTGTTGAGGAGGACAGGAGAGATAAAAAAAGGTAACAGGGGCATAATAGCTGCTACGAAAAGAAGAATGCTACCGACGTGACGGCGAAGCCGATTATTCGTGCCTTTTTTCCCCTTTATTATAAAACACCGCCGTCGGCTCGTGCCTGACCAATGATAATCGAATATCTAAGTTGGCCGGCGTTCAATCCGGAGGGGACGGCGGACGGCGCCTACACTCCGTCGGTCCGTTACGTAACGCATCTTATCTAGATAGACTCCCACTGTGCGCGGCAGCATATCGGACTCTCCCGATATGCCCACTTTGGTAGCATAAATACCGGACAAAATTGTGTCCGTTATCCACCCGCCGTTATGTGGCATATCGCTGCATATCGGAAAATCGAATATGCAAGCGCGCGCCCTTATTCCTGCTGACTCCGCCCTTCACTGTTTGTTGACATCTGTTCTCTTGGATTCTTCGCTGCAGCATCAGTCGGTTATGATGACTGTCCCAGAGAACTATGTCACTCATCATTGGTCTTGAAAGTTTCAGCCGGCCATTCGGTTCGACGAGGCGGAGAGAAGTCACGCTCATAAGGGAAAACTAGCTACTTCAGCAGCTTTAGCATTCGATTGACGACAGCAGGAAGTTGCGGCTTGTTGAATTTTAAAAAACGAGCTAATAGGACCTTTGGTGTGGCAAACCAAGCTGGCAATGTCGTCTTACAATTATCAAATGCACAGCGAGTGTTGGAACCTGGAGTGCATACATACTTCTATGGAGATTCATCCTGTAACATGATAGTGGGGCCATATTCCGTTATACACACCAGCTGATATTTTCAAAGACGTACCTCGACAATGCAGCACCTTCATTCACTTTCAGACTTACTCGAATCTTTGCCTGCCTACCTCATACCTTTTGCGACTCCAAAGTTGACTTCTCAACATGACCATTGCCACCTCCTCTGTTGCCTATGTCGGCGTGTCCGAGCCCGAAAATGCCTGAAGCAATCACTCAAGATGGCGCTGTCGTTGTCAAAGAATTTCCTCTATCCCGAGCTTCATCGCCAGTTTCTCGAGACGATTGAACCTCATTTTGCAGCTCGAGACGTTTACAAGTCTACTTCTGTGCACAAGGAGGTCGGCCTTGATTTATCACTTGACGTTTCAACCCCATTTTACGGTCACTAGAGGAAGGATCCCGACCTTGTTAGCAAAGTCAGGAGGTCTCCTATTCGGCAAAGTACCATGGACAAGCTCCTCAGGTAAGTGCTCGCACAGTTCTGCTTGGATAAAGTGGACGACACTCTAGTGCGATAGTGACGAATATGTCCTTACACCTGTCCTAAGCTCATTCCTCGGAAGAGCCGTTATGTGTTGGGTTCTACAGCTGCTTTGCAAATTGGTCCCGGCTGCAGAGCTCAACTTCTTCACCGAGCAAGTACCATCCATCCTTCTCTTGATTTCCATGGAAAGGCTGACTCACACACCGTCATAAGGCCAAATTCCCTGTCTCATTCGCACTGACTCTACCAATTTCCTCTTCACCCCCTATGATAGGCTGTATTATCCTCAGCTCCAAGTGCACCATGAAAAAGGGTGCTACTGCCGTCATCCCCAATTCGCACCTCTGACCTGCCGGCAGAATTCCCCATGTCGAAGAATGCTGCTACTTCGAGATGGATCCTCGATCTGCTCAGCTAGCTCTGGAACCTTGCTATCATGGCGCTGGGACGAACTTGTGTGAAAAGACTGATCAAAATGCGTCGATGGCGTTGTTTGCAGACTTTGGGCTGAGGAATTACTTCAAGCAGGATCAAGAGGAGATTCTTTCCACTCCTATTGAGATTGCTTGACAGCTGCCCCAGGATATTCTTAGGCTTGCTGGGTATTGTAGGTTCCATGCTTTCTTGTCCATATATGGGGTAGTCGCTGACAAGAGGCTGCAGTCAAGTCCCGCGGCCGTGAGGGCTATGTTGAGGGCCAGTAAGACCAGTCTGCCACCTCGGTATCGAGATCGCCTTGGTCGGGTACATCCTGTCCATCCCAGGAGCTCCAAGGGCTACGTCTAAGGAGGCTAGAGGGATTATTTTACATACGACTTGGAAATCGTTCCGTCCGTTACCAAGTCCTTTCTCATCCCGTTTAGATTTTGCTTCATCCTTCAAGCTGAATTAATGTTTCAGTTGTTGGTTCTAAGTTCTGAGTTTCTCGAAAGTTTCCAAATCAGTTTTGTGAATCATATCTTACTGCAATGGTTGGTCACACCAGAGCGCATGGAGGCTCGGGATAGGTCACTTCCAAGATGGGCCGAATGACGTCACGTTTTGATCTGTTTCACGATTCGATGACGGACAATGATAAGAAGCCCTCAATTGCACGTAGCACAAACAAGACAACACTACGAAGCAACTATTTTGGCCTTCTTCATTGAAGCATTGACAAAAGAGCTACATTAAATTCATTTTTGATTGCCTTACGGGCTGTTTGGAATCGTCCTATTCTTCCGATGTGTCCCGTTGCTAAATGAGAAGCTAGCCTTGTCATGTGAGGAGTCTCTTCGTTTACTCGTCGGTCATCTCTAATGGAGCCGTGGTTTGCAGGGGCATTATTCATTAAACGGCAACAGCATTGCAGCGTTATCAGCCACATGGGCCATTTGAGCTGTGAAGAGTCACAACGAAATGAAAGAATCATACGATTTTTCGAGAAGAAGTCTTGTCACTCTTGCTCCCATCACCGAGGTTCATGACCTTGTTTTGGATGAACTCGCCCATATTGCTCCGACCAAGTATTTGCTTCTCTCAAGATATCACTACAACCGTATACTCCCATCTCTCTACGAAAACTTTGCCATCCCCTATCACTACGAAAAAGCTCTGGCTGGTACCAAGCCATTCACAGCCACCAAGATTCAAGCGTTTTCGCATGTGAAGCGACTTTACATTGCCATCGGTCCCGATGCGAAGTGGCAAATACCCGACGAGGAAAGAGATAATTTGCCTTCATTCCGGCGAGTGTTGACCAACTTCGTGCGGAAGCATCGACCGGTGTTCCCTCAGTTGGAAGAGATTAGTTTTCCGGAGAACTTGGGATATCCACCTTTTGACGATTCTTGTGATCATAACTTTTGGGATATCATGTTTTCATCCATCCCATCCACCTGTCGAGTGTCCATTCATTTTGTCAAGCCTGATGAAGAGGAAATCTCAGGGAATGGTGAGAGAAGCAAGCTTCAACTGTTATATAACGTTGCTTCGCGAAATTTATCTCTCTATATTCATCGTCGCCAAGACGGTGCGACGGCTTTGAATCGTATCATTACATGGACGATCAAGGGTAAATCCCATCCTGCCCTTGACTATCACATCCTCAACGCAAACTTGGAAGACTTGAGTTCTCCTATCCACGGAAAAAAGGATAAGAACGGCACACTCAGGGTCGCTGCGCCAACAACGGAGAGCCTGAGAAACAGGCTACACGATAACCTGGATTTATGGCAGGAGGACATGTACAAGATGATGTTTGCGGATACGGCGGAGTGGAATTATAAAGAGAGATACCAAGTGGACGTTATGCTATGCGATGGCGCCGGCTCAGTAAAATCTCTGAGGTATAAAGATGTCTAACATCACTTTTAATTATTATTCCCAACAAGTAAGATAACCAGCGCTCCAAAAGCAATAGACAAGAGGTACCACCCCAATTCTATCCGCCCAACATGCATCTTCTGCACCCTCTGCTCCGGCTCCTGGGTTTCTATTTCTGTGTTTCTAGTGTGCTCCCTCTCTATTACGCCTTCTTCCGCATCGGATGCTCTCTGCTCCTCGCCGGTATTCAATTCCAGCAGTGACTCGTGCTCTCCTTCCCTTCGCTCTGGCACGCTCAATGCTTCTGCCTCGGTTTGGTTGGCATGCTGCCCGTGCGCATACAGGGTAACGTCGGGAAACTGCCCAGCGTCAGTACTTTCCGACCGCATCTCACCCGTCCCTTCTTCCAGCTCTTCCAATCTTCTTTCTTGCCAGTCTGCATCTACTTTCCTTTGCAAGAACAAAAGGTAGACGCGAAGGATGAAAATTGGCAAGCACTGGTCTACAAGAATCACTTGGTTTTTAGTGGTCGTACCAGAAACGGTGTAAGTGAAGAGGCACGTAAGTGCCCAGAGCCCGATCCATCGGGAACATTTAAGTAGCATGACTGCAAGGCCAGTTGTTTAATTAGCCAAGGAATCCGACTGAAGTTGAAATGATACCGACCTGGTAAATAGATGTCCCATAGGGGACTCATAACGAATCGTAGGGAAAAGAGGGAGGTAATGTTGTAGAATCCCGACCATTCTTGTGATCGTTAGTGATGAAGTGATGCTTGTTGTTAGCAAAAGAATGGAACGTACGGAACTGGATCGATTCTTGCCACCAAAGGCCTATCCAAACGGCCAATGCGAACAGGTAGGGGTAATATTTGGTGACTGCCAATTTTTGAGGGTCGCTTACTGAGACTAAAGATATATGAGCGGACGTGTGCAATCTTTCTGGAGATACAATAGCTCACTTTCATGTGCAGTCCAGCCAATTACAAATATCACCCCGAACATTACTCCTGCCCTTATAAGACCCATCCCAGCTGCCACGGCAGCCCCCTTCCAATGATTTTCTTTGATGCACAGCCTCCATAGAAGTAAGAGACCCAGGAGGCAGCTCAATCCGGGAGTAAAGCGTACCGCCATGAAAATAACCAGAGGGTTCAGTCCACAAACGAGTCCAAAATCTGATGGGTCACGAATGGCGTCAACGAGCCTTTGGAAGACTGATGGTCGAGGAGAAGGTGTCGGATTGGTTGCCAAGGTGATGATGGTTGGTAGAAGAAGGGCTTGAGCCAGTGAGATTAAGCGAAGTGTTGATAGTGTAGGGGTGACGCCGAGGAGGTAGAAAGGGAGAGATACGAAAAAATGCCTTTGAGCAGAAGATTAAATGTTAGCGAATCGAGTAGTATACCATCAAACATGGTTATGTGTAACTACAGCCAGAGATTCACCATATGGCTGGAGCATGTAAATCCTCGTCGTGATACTCAAATTCCCCTTGGACAAAGCGTTCAATCTGATGAACATGCGGTTTCTCTTCCTGTAAAGTGATGAGTTTAGCCGGAATGCAGGCTGAAAATAGAGATACACTCACCTCGTATATCCTTGTATGTACAAGGATAATGCCCCAGAAGATTATCATTTGCGTGCCGATGAACAAAGGATAGAGGTATTTTGGGCACACGGGCTTCATTGCACGATCCAAATAAGGATGTAAGAAACCACTCATTATGTGGCGGGTTGCCTGTGTTTGACACACGACTGAAAGATGGGATATAAATGAATACTAAACAGGCTCTCTAGGTATACATTTGCCAAGCATGGAGCAAAGACCGATGTACACCGCTAAGCAAACAGGACGAAAATAGAAACATTGCGGCGTGGCGTGAGCGAGAAGCGAAGCCGAAGAACGGAGAATTAACTGATAAGACCGGCATACAAGTTTCACCTCACAAGGTACTGTTCGGAGTTCCGGCGATCTCCATACAAACAACGGCCGTCCGAAGGACCCCCCGAACCGTAGAACCGTTGTCATGTCGTGTCCTCAGATCCGCGGCCTCATTTTACTGCGATGTTCGTACGACAAATCTGATGTATATGGACTTGAACATTCCAAGCCAATTCTCTCAGCCGCCCCAAAATCATGCCCAGGTTTCTCTCATCTCCGGCCCACTCCCCTCGAGTGGCAGCTTCTCGGCTTCCAGCCAATGGAATCACCACTCTCGATCCATTCCCTGCCGACGTCGTCGATATCATCTTTGACTATCTTGAAGCGGTAATTCCTATCACGCTCGCCTGCCTTTCCAAATCATGTTATGACAAAATTATCCCTAAAATCTACCGAAATGTGACGATCTCCAAGAAGAATGCCACGAAAGTATTCTACGGTATGTGTTCTGACCAGACCGCCGAACTGCCGTACCCGTACGGGGGTTTCATCTTCTCCACAAGGAAGGCTGAGGCGTTTAAGCATACTACACGGGTGGCTTTTCAAGACATTTGGGCTGCAGAGGCCATTGTTATGGCTGCGAGGGAGTACCCTACACACGAATTCGGCTTCATGGCGAAAGAAAACAGTTATCCTATGCTATTCCCATCGGTAAAGTATGTACTTTTGGGGAAAGACATACTTCGTTCTCTACCAGACACCGCTCAGGATGTCAACATAGCAGAACAACGCCGGTGGGAGACAAATCATGTGATGAGTGCAGATAATGTCAAAAAGAGGGAATGGGTTGAGCATCATGGGAATTACTATGTCACAGCGGGCGAGTTTGAGGATCTTCTGTTTCGCATGGTCGATCCCGAAATCGTATGTTTTGACATGATGTATGTCGATTCGTCAAAGGGGAACAGCTATAATGGGGCTCTGGTCACCGATTCTCTCAATCTCCACCCACCCAAAGGCCGAGTCGTTATCCACTGGTTCTTCTATGATCCCTTGGACCAACGTCCACTCTTCGGAGAGCTTGAACCTTCAATTCTTATCAGTATCGTCTTTCACACTTCTCCTCCCCCCCACGAACCTATTTCCGATCCCGAGATTGCCGCAGCTTACAAAGCCTTTTCCGAGTTATCACCCATACTGCAGGCGAAAGAGTTGGCTTTAGCTGTGGATAAGCTTATCGAGGAGATTCTGATGTACGGTCAGCTTGTAGGCCAGGACAGATTACCAGGGCCCGAGGAGACGCAGTCATGTGAGATTGAGCTTTGTATGCCGAATGCAAAGGTTGTGAGGGATATATGGAAGGGGACAGGGACTGAGGTGTCGGAAACGTGGGTTAGGTTCACTACGGAATGGGAGAAGATTTTAAAGTTTAAGGATTTGGAGGACATGGAGCCTTGTGGGGCTTGTGGAAGGAAGTGAGGGGTTCGAAGTGAGTATCTGATATGGGATTTAGGCCACGAGTCGTATGCTAACGGGATAATTAGACTGCATAGGGATCAGATGCATTTGCTTACAACATGTGATAGGCTTTTGGAGAATACGATACGAACATAGATTAGCGTGAGCATGATTTTTATTTTTATCTCTTAATGTGCAGTACGTACTGATGGTATAATGTAGCAATAGATATTCATTCACATCATTTCATTTCAATTATAAAGCACATAGAACTTGCCCCATTATGGACATATATACAACTTTTTCATCAAGTCACCGCATCTCCACATGCTTCCATTGACTCATTACTCATACCAGCTCGACCACTTTTCATCGTGTTAAGCTGGAATCTCCGATGAAGTTACACTGCTCGTACGCGAACTGCTCTACATCTTCCACCTCTCCCTCTAACATCTTCCTGTAAGGCCATTTCCCAACCGTATTCCTTATTCTCTCCGCCTACGGAGTCCGATACTCCACAACAAACCCGTTTTCTCACACCTTCCTCCATTGTCCGTATCCTTTCGCCAGTTTCGCCATATGCATCGGTATGATCTCCGCCAAGACCATACATTGGGACGAGCGCAACAGATAGATCCGCGAGGAGATCAGACCGATCATGCTTCAAGGCAAAGCGAGAAAGCCGATTTTGGCATGCTGTGATGGTCCTAAGCAAGCAGAAGACAGACAGCGTATGAGGCTCTGGAGAGATAGAGGGCTGTGATAGGTTGCAGGACAGCGTATTCTTCAAGGATCTGCTGGTGCACTAGGTACAGGCAGGTAAACAGAGCGATTCCCGACGCAGAAGGAGGTGTAAAGCGAGAGGAAGGGTTTGGGAGAGAAAGGCAAAGCTTGAGTGTCGGATACTGATGAATCAACATGGCTTGGCCTTGTACTTGTTGAACGCCCGATTCACTCGACTGATTATCTGTTGCGAGGCGCAGGTATACTTCTTTTTGTTGAACATTGTAAGACACCGAAGATGGAGTATCAGTGGGAATCGTTGGGAAGGAAGGTAGAGGCAATGAGGGAAAGCAAAATCAGGTGACGGAAAGAATGAATTAAATAGAAAGAGGTAGCCATGGTAGATGGTGGATAGAAAGCGGAAAGTAAGGTCACATCACTGTTTGATAGGCATATCATTCGATGTATATCCGCCTCGTTTTATCCTAAAACCAAAGGGCCTACCTTATTACCAATATCACCTCTGCCATTCCGCCTGGTATGCTGCCAACAATAGCACATGGCTAAATCCATCTGATCTGTTTGATTGCTCTTCTTATATATGAAATAATCAGCCAGATTATGGGCTCGAAGGTTGAAGCCCATTGAACCTGCACAGGCAGTGTATAGGCTTCTACACTATCCTTGAAGAGACCATCATGCCTACTTTGATTACTTCTCACCGTAATAGGTCAAATATGCGTCCCACAGCTTGTCCAAACTGTGCCCCGTCATTTCCTCCCACCACGAGTCATTCCATTTTTCGTATATCAAGCGGGAGTCAATGAGTCGTAAAAGGTCAGGAAAGGGACCTAAGCGTGGTTTAGAAGGAAGCACGGGGCGGAACGGCTGTTGATATGTATGAGAGAAAGTGGGGTATTTTGTAGCTTGAGCGAACGGGGCAGACGAGGCTGATGATTGAGATGGTATAATGATATGTTCCTCACGTCGATTTTTTCCACTGCCATCTCCTATACCTCCATCGTCTTCCACTAACCAAGCCAGGAATCTCGCGCCAGCATCGTATCCATCCTCCCACCCCTTCTCCTTTTTCCCCTGTCCTGGCTTTCTCCAATGCGGCGGGTCAAGCCCGGCATAAAGACGGCAGACATCTGCGATTGACTCAACCAACCACCCAGGAGCACTCCCTTGGCCGTCATGCTGGATTGTGTGCACCATTTCGTGCAACACTATTACAAGTGAGACCCATAATAAGCATCAATTTTTGAGTGCGCAAAATAGAATTAGATACGTACAAACACCTTTGAACTCTTTGATGGCCATTTCGACCCTCTTCTGGCCCTTCCGTACTTCATCCATAATGTTCCTTACCCACTTCAAACTCACCGCTATCCGTCCTCCGCTTGTAGCTGCTAATCCATCTTTATCCTCTAAAACAAGCTCCACCAGCTGATGCCTCCATCCACTTCCATTGCCCAACGATAACCGCGGGTGAATGTATGTGGCTGCATAATGGAGGTAGAGGATAGGATCAGGGAGACAGGAGAGGAAAAATGCTGTGGCAGGGGAAGTGGATGGATCTGGGTGGGAGAGCGAGAGGACGAGAGAAGTCACAGGGATGCTATGCGGGAACGAGCGGGGAGAAGCGGGTTGGATAGAGTCAGGTGTGGAGAGATAAAACTTCTTCACGGGTGCTGGTGGGAGCGGAGCTTCTTGAGTGGGGATAGCGGGGGCCATTGTAGAAGAAGGAAATGTGTGAAAAAAAAAAGGTGAAAGATAATTAGAAAAGTGAACTGCGTCTGTGAAAGTGCATGATGATCTGGAATAATCGATTGCTGCGCACGACGATGAACGGGGAGAGCACTAATAAAGATCGATGACGTCTTATCGCGATGATAAGATAACACCAACAACAAAAGGCCAATGAAAGGGGAAAGAAGGGGTGTGTTTGCTGTCCGCTATACTATGCTACACAAGACACCATATTACATATAGATTAAATTATATTCATTATATGCCGAACAGTTGGGGCTTCAACATCATCAGGTAGATCTACCATACCAGTGTTAGCCTGCCCCTGTTCCAGATCCTCACGAGAAAACTCACAAGTACTGAGCAGGTCAATTTTCCTAGGCGGAGGAGCTCGGAAAGGAAATACTTCATCGATAATTGGTATGGTCACATTTTGGAGATCCTCCTCAGGCTGTAACCCAACAGTAATGGCCTGGAAGAATTTTGGGCTCGGAGGGACAATGGCAGGGTTATTGGCGGAGTACTGTTTGACGAGCTTGAAAATCTGGGCGGGGGTGAGGTCTGAACAGACTTCAAAGATGTGGTGAGCGTCTTCTGCCGATTGCTACAAGTGAAAAGGCTCTAGGTTAGGAACATATGGTTACTGATGAGGGAAGATACAGACCATCCTCATTAGGCCAATTTTGGTGGCTTGCTGTATATGTTTGAGAAGGTGAAGGTCGTCGGTCATATCGTGAGATCTGCACCATTCTAAAAGTTATAATGAGATGGGTGAAGACGCCATGTTAGAGTTGCTGACCTTCGAGGAGCTGGACGTTATACTGGATTTGAAGGCCTAAAAAATCTGGTGAGCGCTCCAACTCTTTATTTTAAATGAGAAACTGAACATACCGCGCTTAAACGAACAAAAATCTATCCTCCTGACGAGATCATTGAATGCCACCTGGTTAATCAAATACAACAATTCGAAAAACACATATTTCACAATCACAAGCTCCACAAAGAACACCTCAAAGTGCTTCCATAAATTGTCGAACAAATCAATGATATCCGTCGTCGTATACATCCTTCCTTGCGACGATTCTGTTCCCAAGGTTAAATTCATAAAACCTGTTATTAGCCAGGCCGACTTATCCTCGGTGACAAACCCAGGTAGAGGTTGAGCTTCGATTATGGCCGGTATAACCATCAAGGCCAAGTGCCTCTTGATCTTCTGAATGAACGATTGATAGAGGTTGTATACAAGGGAGTCCAAATCGTGCCTAAGAATGGAGATTCGAATTTTCCAATCTAGGCAATTATTATGTGGTTTGCCTTTTTCCACTAAGGACACAAAAGAAAACATCTCTTGTGAGTTGCTGAGCCAAAAGAGTTGGGGGATTATGGCTTCTAGCCCGTCATATGAATGCACTGTGTTAGCTCATTCAACAGCCCAGCCCAGCAACATGAACGAACTCACATAAACGCAATCTTGAATCATGTGTAACACACTCCCAAAGAAAGCATCTGAATCATTCATCATACCATGTCTCCACATCTCAGTGCCAATACATCCTATCGTATGGGCCGGGAAAAACACTTCCATCTGTGAGAGACGCAAATTCAGAATCGAGTTGGGGACCTTGAGGTTGATGATGAGCGATCGGAGGACTTCTTCATGAATAGCCTCCTGATGATTTTGCAGTATCTTTCCAACCATGCAAAAGTTCTTCTTCTTCTTCTTTTTCTTCGGTTCCTTGGGAGTTGCAGATGTGTTGTTGGGTGTGGCAGCGGCTTTCTTGCCGGGTGCCGGTGCTGCAGGGGTTCTCCTCGGCGTGGTGGTTGTTGCAGGTGCCTTCCTGGGGGTAGGAGTAGCAGGAGTCTCCTTTATAGCCGATGAAAGTCCATTCGCAGTCAAGGGCTTTGAGGGCGACGCTTTACCTTTCCAGTGTGACGGCATGCTCTGCATGGACAACGAGAAGTCGGTTGGTAATAATAAGTCGTATGTTCGCCGTTGGTCGAGAGAGCGAAAGCAAAGTGACTGCTGATAGGGGTAATGAAAGAGAAGGCCAATATTGTGGAATGATGTGGTGATATCTTAGTATTGTGATGATAGAACATTGGTCAACTTCAACGAGACACAAAGATCCGCACAATCACATCAAATAAACCGAAATGATAGGGAATGAGAATATGAGTGATGCCGGACTCTCTTTTGTCAATCATGCCCGAGAAGAGAATCTCGTTGAGGTCCAAAATAAAGAACAATATCCTTCATGATTGGTACTAATCATCTGTAAGAGCTCATTCAGAGATGCAAAAAGCAAAAAAGGATTCACGGCACAAGGGGTTCTCACGTGCCCCACCATGGTACTACGAACCGGGGCTTTTCAGCTTCTTGACTTCTTGAATTATTGCATCTGTGCGGTGGAACTCACGAATGGATTATTTACTGCGCTATAACTACGTACAAGCCATCCGTTCCTTTTTCTTTCCCTACCAGATCATCTCCCTATCTGTTCCTTGTCAGGCTTAAAGAAAGGCGTCAATGTAAGGCAGAACACTAGAAAGATCACATCCTACAATCGTATACGATCCAAGCCGGCAATGATTCATGTCTAATCCATTCAAGTGACTGGGTGCACCAAGCATGTCACCGGGTGGATTTCCAAAATATGTGTGCATAAAACATGTACAGCTGGAAGCACTCTTTTTTTCGAGTATATTATCAAATTATACACGAGCCATTTTATTTTCCATTCTTGCCCGTCAATTGTCCATTATGTCGTGATATATCCACGAGCGTACTGTCATTTATCATCAGTCTGCATTTTTGAGCAATTCTGAAAGGCCAGACTCACACTCTCCTCCGAGCATCATCTAAGTAGATGCGGTACCAGTTGCGGTAGGGGAATCAGTAAGAATCGAGACCTCAGCAGTTGAGGTAATGGGCTCAGAAGAAACCGAGGATGAAACGGCGGTAGTTGCGCTACCATCGGCGGGAAGGGTAGTAGTACTTCCGCTGCCGGCACCTTCAATGAGATACCAGACTACACAGAAACCAAAATCAGCTTCATGCTCGAAATATGTGCCAACGGACATAGGGACGTACCTTGGTTGGTGTTGCCGGTGGTGCATTGGTATGTCTGAGGTCCGTTGTCGCCTTGGTCGAGACATTGGTCACCGCCAGTGATGGCAATACGGTTGTCTGGGGTTAGGTACCAGCTAGTATCAAAAGTTAGAATCGTACTGTAATTAGAAAAACCAAATCATAAAAGGACTCACGTCTGCTGGAAGAGTCCTGGATACGATTCCCAAATCTTTACAATCTCATTGTTCTCAGTACCCGTACCAGCATCCAAAGCCATTGTTGATCCGCTCAACAGGATGCTTCCCGAACCAGGGTTGATATCCCACCAAGTTGCTTGCTCACATGGCTTCGTGATGACTTGGAAGCCGTTACCCCACTTGACACCTTCGGGGACAAGACATTCCCCGTTTCGGTGGGATTGAATTTGCACGTGAGTGTAGCGCTTGTGAAGGGATCGAGCCTCAGGCAAAGGGGAAGCCGCGGCGAGAGAGACGATCGAGAGAAGGGCGACGAGTGTGGTGAACATTATGACTGTAAGTGTATGGTCTATTATTTGATTCGCAGTTGTAGTTGTAATAAATGTCTAGAGTAATGTGGATATCTCGCAGCATGGAAGAAGAGAAAGGATAGGGCTTTATGGCCTCTTTTATACCTTTCCTGCTGATGCAGAGCTGTGCAGTGTGAGCAAACTGCATATGCACATGGCCGAGAAGGCAATGACTTGCAAGTAGTAAAAATCGACTAGAAGCCCGGCTTGACAGGGTCCTCTCTCCTCAGCCTCCCCAAACGTAGTAACGTTGGTGGAAAACCTGTGGTGTGGATACAGGCCGACCTTCGTGGACACCCCGTGTCATCTTCTGTCCTTTGAACACTCCGCCGGCGCCCCACGGACGAACGGTGCGATGGGTCACTCAGTCCCTTCATATGATTATTAACTTCGCCCAATTCCTGTACTCTGCTCTCAACATTTCGGCATTGCAGTGCTCCGTCAAGGCGGTTGTGGCCATGCCCGAACCTTGAAGCGGCCTATCGTCATAAATTGCCGCTTATTGTCATCTAACGTGGGTCCTGGCTGGCAGTGGATGTCACGTGTTCTGTAGGTGGACGATTGCCGAAGAAGGTTCAGCTAACGAGGCTGTACGCTGTGTACCTTCTGTTCATGCTGCATCGGGGGGGCATGAAGTTGTGCGATTAACCAGGTGTTATTTCGGGTTTGTGTGGATGGTGATGGTGCGGAACATGATGTGGCCTTACATCATGTGCCTCCTCCGTACTAGCGTCAACTCGGGAGCTTAAATTTCTCTCATCCCGATCCCGAACACGCGATGGAGCACCGCATCTTATGCCCGTCGGTCGACCGACCCCCTCTAAAGGAACGCCCGAGTCCGAGACAAAGGAGGTTCATCAATGAACTAACTATACGGTTCGATAGAGAGGGAGAGTGGAAAAACGACATATAACCCTGTAACCCTGTATAGGGGTCATCAATAGTGGGCTACGTTTTTATAACTGAAATATGAGGTATAAAACCACATTTGGCTCAAATGTTCCATGTCATCTAATTTAAACAAATGTTCCACGTCATTATTGGATGGCGAACGCTTTGAGTTCTTCCCACTGCTGCATAGTCATCCGTCACTTGTCGCCACGTACTGTATATCGATATTCTACGCTTATTCTCTGCTTATTCACTTGGGTACTTACGCCTTGTTACCAAGCCTCATATCTTACAAAAAAATACCACATTAGCATCTTACGAGGAAAAAAATACTATCACAAACACATCTCCCGACCTTCCCTCGAACACTGTCATCCTTGTGAACTCTACCCTGGTCAAGTTTCGGACCGTTGTGAGTCCAGAGGTCTTCCCGTATTGGATCTATATATATAGTAATAAGAAGAAATCCAGATGTCAATCTACAGGTTCCTCGACCACGTATCTGGTGACGCACCATCCGTTAATCTCTCACCCTCATCACTCGCACGTCTCCTGCCCGTCCAGCATCTCATCTTCGAGCAGCTCGCGCTCATCAGTCCCCTCACAGCACTCATGGTATCTCGCTTTTCCTACCGAATAACTATTCCCATCCTCTATCGAGACGTTAAGGCATCCCGAGAGCTCTTCAGAGGATTAAAGCAAGAGACGGAAGATTATAAGCGCACAGTCAAAGCTTTATCTTTCATCCGGGTGTTGCACTTGACAGACTTTGCCAGTATGGATGCTGTCTATCACTTGGCGTTTGATATTGGGGAATCTGACCCGGAGACCGAAGAAAAGTGCCCAAGGCTGTACCACAACCTATTCCCAAAAGTGGAGAAAATCGTTTATCACTGGCCGGCGGTACAGTCAGGTTACCACGAGTACATAGATATATTGGAGTCTTCATCATTGGACTTTGTGGTCGGCCGCGGTAATCGGTTGAGGCTTCAACTGGGGAACAGGTTCAGAGAGGTAGAAGTGCATCTAGAGAAGGGCAGGACCGATTATTGGATGGAAATCGAAGAGTTCATGTTCTTCAATGGCCCAAAAGATGCGGTGATCCACATCGATGTGCATAACCCAACCATACTAAGGTCTATCGGTAAATTTATGCCGCTAGCATGGGCCAATGCGGAGAAGTTACGAGTCGTGGTAAAAGCCGAGGAACCAGAGTTCAACAGGTTTTCATCGGAAGAGGAATATGTGGAGCCTCTGGCGGGATCCTTAGCGAAATACGCGTCACGGCTGAGAGAAGGGGATAACCCAGCGGAGGAGAGTCAGGCGGGACCTTTTCAGCGACCAAAAAAAGTCAATTTTAGCTTCCCAAACCGAAAGGCGGTGATCGAAGAACTGTTTGAACATATAATTGGTGAAAAGGAAGATGAAGAAGCTGCAGCTCTGGAAGAGGTCATAGATGAGCACATGGTGTTTGAATGATACCAAGCATGTTTGGCGTGATGATGTTCACTAGCCGGGCAAGTTGTCAAGCGCCATGAAGCCATGGACAGTTAAATACAGAGGCAAGTTGATCTTTATCATACCCGTAAAACCAGTTGTAAGAAACTTAGTCTTAACGGTGTAGGCTTTTACAAGATGAAATTGCCGACAACTCTCCGCCCAAGCTGAGATGATCGCCCCCAATCGTGCCTTTGCAACAGCAGATCGTCGTGGCAGCTTGCAATGCTGATAGCGATCAAGTCAAAGGGAAGTGTCGTCTTTGGCAGTAGCTAGTGACGAGTGCTAAGGATTCAAGGCTAAACAGAGGGGTCGCGAAAAAGACCAAACAATGTTATATACATTCGCTACAAAGGGGGGAGCCTGAACCCCTAAATGTTGACAACGATCTGAAAAGCCCAAAAGCTGCACATCCATTAGCAACAGCCTGACAGTCAATTCGATACATTGTGATCGCTTACGTGATTATAATGACGATTCCAACGTAAACTTTTCTGACTTTCGAGTCTAGTCGAATGCAGGGGGTTCCCACTCGCCTTCCTCTTCGCCCTTCTCTCGCAATTCAAAACTTTTCCAGAAATAATCCCAAGTGGTTGTATTCCGTCTCATACCTAAATCCTCAATCAACTTGGCCAACTCTCTCCTGACACCCTGTTCTCCTACCACCTCGAAAACTGCTTGCACGCTATCTCGACTCGTATGTATCCGGAACAGATTGTATATCGCATACGCCGTGACTTTTGGGTCCACCGGCGGCCGCTTGCCAGGGTCTGCATGGGGCACGAACCGAATGACAAACGGTGCCGGCGTTTTTGCAGGGAGGTAAACTGGTGCTTGTTGGGGCTGAAGATGGACACGAATAAGAAGTGTGAAATCAAACACTTTCCCGGGCGGGTGTCTCTGAATCGACTTGATCCACTGACGCCTGCCTCTGTACGCTAATGTCCTAAACACCTGCTCCACTGATATCCCATCGTACGTCTCTCCGCTTTCCAGATCCACGCATAGTTTTTTCATCTCTGGGACCTGGTCCTCTAGCATCCTCGAAAAGCTCATTGCGTAGATCATCATAGCAGACAGCCCTCCTGATGGTGCTAAACCTTCTCGAGGATCATCGGGAAAGCCATCAATGTGATGTGGCGGTGTGAGGAAGAAGCGAAGTATAGGCCAAGCTATCTGGACGTTTGTAGTGTGTTGAAAGAGTGGATAAGTGATGTCTAGGCGAGGACGCCAGAAAGTATCTGATCCTCGCGGTAATGGTGGCTGATAAACTTCCCGCATGATACTCTCCATCGCTTCCGGATCCGAGAAGACTAGCGTTTTGACGAGCTGCAGAGACTTGGCCTTGCGTCCATCTGGACCATCGGCAACACCATGAAAGAAGCCCGGCGCATTGTCTGAATTGAGAACGACGCGGGTGTAGAGTTTTGGCAAGAGCTTCTTATGAAACGATGGAGAGACTCGCAGCAAAAGTGTTGGAGATAACTCCTCGAGATAGGCAAAGATGAGATGATGGACCGAATGCAGCGGCGCGAGAGTGGTGAGCTGGATGTTTGGAAGTGGAGGCTGCGAAGGCCGGGGAGGGATTACGTGTTGCTTGGTGATGGACTCTCGTTTGGCGGCGAATACCATGGCGTCGTGGAAGGCAGAGGACATGGCGATGCCTGGGGAGTCGAGTTGACCAGTAATTGGTATGCTAATGTTGTATGTTTTGGTTTCTATGGATGTCGATAGAGAATGAATGTATGAATGGGGGAAGATCGATGTTATCGCGGTTAGGGGCGCTTACTGTTTGCAACTAGTCGGCCGAAGATAGCATTAGCGGGATCAAACTATCCCATTAGAAAATAGTACTAGTACAGGGTTATCTCTCATTTCGTCGTCATTCGTCATCCTCACGCGTTGCTTCGCGAGCCCATCGTTTCATTGTCTTATGAACATTGTTCTGGTTCATCCGCTTTCCAGTTATTATCTTATCACTATCTTGTTGCCTCGCCGTATCTTCTATCGTCCCCAATAGGCAACACATCGCCTAATCATGTACAAGTGGGCTGCCCTTCCTGGGTTTTACGAATCGCTTGGTCCCTTCCACAAAATGATTCTCGACCATCTCGCCGTTATTCCGCCTGCCCAGATTTTCACCCTCCCCAAATCTCACTATACACGGTCTATCTCACTCCTTTACCACGACAATCCTCTAAAACGCGGTGTCTTTTATTGTCTTTCGGTGGGTTGCAAAGCTGCTGACCGCTCTGTGACAGTGTTCAAGAATATTTGTGTATACGCGTCAAACGATGATCGTGGTTTGATGCTCTACCATTTTATCAGTTTAACAAATTCCCCAAGGTTGAATGGGCTTCCCAAGTATAGAATAACCATTGACAAAGTGGGAAGGATTGAGATTGAACGGGGGACACTGAGCCTTTTTGCTACAGCCCTTACCGCTCTTGGTACCCCTTCTTAAATGAGAAAGAGGTACCAGAAACTGCCATTCCCTCAAAAACATCACCGTTGTCATCCATGGTTTCTTCACTGGTCAAGTGGTCTGCTTCTAGTTATCCCGTGGTACACCGTATTTGTATCGTCATTCTTCTCACATGTCAATGATGTTGATGACTTTCCAACGAAATCGACGGTATTTGGTGCCCGTGAGGAGGGCGATCTCTCAACACATATACGCTGTAAGATGTTTAGCGACCGAAAAAGGGAAATAAAAATGAGGAGGGCCTTGAGATGATGAAAATGATAATGAGAAGATTGACATGAAGACAGTGAAGAAATTGGAGCTTTACATGTCTTCGGCACCGAAGCTGGAGGTGGTCATATCCAAACGTGCAAGCGGTGAGAGAACTCGGATGCCGTCCTCATGCACAGGACATGTCAAGGAAGGAAGGGCAAAAGAAGAAAAGTAATAATGGCGTAGAAATAATAGCACGGTCGGTGTTGTTTATTACCTTCTGCATCCTTTGTGTGTTGACAATTCATATCGCCAATGGAAAAGCGCCCCTTGATCAATCTTATCGGCATACGTCATATCAAGGCAGATGCACGATCTTTTAACGTGTGATAAAAGAAGTTCTAAGTCATCGGTTTCTCTTCAGCTTTCGAAATTCGTAGTTAGCCAGCAGAGATCAGCAACGATAGACGTACGCCGCCATATACGTGTCTTTCATATGCAGCAACACGAAGCATGTGAAGGGTGTGGCTTTGGATATAGGGACCGGGACCGGGACCGAGAATAATGAGATGGTCAAATTCAGTTCTCTTATCAGCACGCCCGAAGGGAAGTGTTAATGGAGCCGTGTGCTAGAGCAGTCCACATCTTCAGATCACTGTGGAGATTCCTTTGTCCGTCTGCAGAAGGAGTTGGAATTAAATCCAATTCAACGGCAATTGTCGGCGTAGAAGCTTAGTAGAAGAGAAGGAAAAGAAGACGTTATGCATTTATTTAACCAGACGATGAAAGAATACTATGATGAATATACGATACCCAACTGTTATGGGTATGATGAGCCTTGTCCGTCGAGATGCGATAAGAGACCGAGACCTTATTACTGGTAAATGGGGGACCCCCTAAAAGTCTGCCGCCGAGAATACCGAATATTGCCACCCTCCATCGGACTGATTGGTTCGGTAATCTGGACTAGAGATGGATGATGTTTTTTCTTCCTATTTGCATCTCTATTCTAAGTCTACACCTCTATAATCTTTCTCCCGTTTCATGCCCTTCGGGAATATCCCCTATCCTCTCTGATGTCGTCTCAGCCTCCACCCGCGTCAACTGCTTATCCTCAGCTGCCTCGCGGTGCGACTCAAATCCCTCCTTTCCCTCAGCTCCTCCACATCAAGAACGAGCCATTGGCAACTCCTTCTGCATCTACGCCTAACTCTCACCCCACGGACAGCCACGAGATTGTCGCCATGTCGCCTGAAGAAGACGACGAAGGGCATGACTCGGCTCGCGGAACGAGCCCTCCGCCTGAAGCAAAGGAGAAGAAAAAGACGCAGGGTACGAGGCGTAGGGTCGTGCAGAGCTGTTCAGAGTGTCGAAGGAGGAAAATTCGATGTGATAAAAAGTAAGTTGTTTAGATATGGTGTAATGAAAGATTTTAAGCTGACTTGTAAAGATTTCCATGTGGTGAGTGTAGGACATTATGCGCAATTTTTGGGCATGCAGCGGCGCTCGTCACAAGCATCTCCTGACACTTTCTAGGCCCATGTATCCTTCGGAATGACCAGGCAAGGTGTCACGAAGTTGGATTGGTGAGTGATACATCCAGGCCCACTCAGACTAGGCCGGACGGCTAATCCGCGACTCGGATTTTGCAGAATGAGAAACAATCCACCATTGTCCCAGGGTAAGAATCCTCACCTCGCATGGTGCATTTTTCTCATTAATCCTCCATAGTAACTCCAACTACGCCTCTATTGCCGATTTGGCCACCATCCAACACCGTCTCGATGCTCTCGAAGCAAGTTTGTTGAAAAGCGGCGCACTTCGCAAGGCCGATCTCGACCACTTCCTCAAAACTATTCAAGAAGCCGAGCCGAAGAAGAAGGCTAAGAGTCGAGATGGCGAAGATATTGCGGTGGACGATACGGAAGGAGCGGCATTGACTCTTGAACATTTGGCGTTTGGCCGTTCTCGTGCCGATGGAAGTCACGCTATTCCTCATTTCGCTACCCGCCTTTCTTCTGTAAGCCGGCCCGCCCCTAATAACGACTATCATCTTGCAAGGTCCAATGTACCCTTCTACAATTCGCCTCCTGGTTACGATCCCAGTTCTGCGTCATCTTCTGGCCGGAGGACTAGTTTGAATATCTCCAGCACGCCTGACCACGCCAAGAGAATTGAATTGTCATCGGAAGAAAGGCAGCAGAAGATTGAGCAGTTGATGGAGGTGCTAGGACCCATGGATGTATTTGATTTGTTCTTCAGGAAAACAGATTTGGCAATCATTGCTTTGACAAAGCTGTTACCGTCAAGGCAGAGGGGAGAGCTGCTGGTCAAGGCGTATCTCGAGAAGGTCGACTGGTTACATCGATGTGAGTTGGGTGATAAGTGTTCCGAAATGTGTGCTGACTGCTATCAGGCATTCATGTGCCGACATTCCTTCGGCAATGTAATGATTTGCATTCCCTACCCCCTGAACGCGTTACTCAAGAGATTGCTTTACCCTTCCTCGCCCTGTACTTTACTGTCTGCACTGTGAGTTGGTATTTGGCACATACGAGCTGTACTAACAGACCGTAGCTAGGATTACAATTCATGGACGCCTCGGAGATCAGCAAACACTTCACGCTCGAGGAAGCTCATACGTTACCTGACACCTGGTACCACGCTGCTCGAAGCGCTCTTTGGGCTGCAGACTTTCTGGATAACCACACGATGGAATCGCTGCAGTGTATTTTGCTTTTAGGTGTCTTCCTGGTCGGTTTTTCACGAGAAAAAATATATATATATAAAAGCTAACAGTTTACAGAACAACCGAGATCGTGCCGACGCGGCTTGGGCTTTACTCGGTGCTGCTATCAAAATGGCTCAAGGCCTCGGTCTCTCTCGACTCGGCGCAGAGCAACAATCGGTCGACGGCAAACCGTTACCGATGTGGACAGGCCGATGGGAAAGTCTTATTCAGCGAGAAGTCGGTAGGCGTATTTGGTGGAACTTGGTCTTCCTCGATTGGTCCCTTGCGCCGAGCTACAACTTTTCGTGTAGTATCCAGCCGGATCAGATTAAGACTGCTTTACCGGCGAACACTGAAGATGAGGATATTATTGACGGTCAACCGCTAAAGCCCCAACCGTTAAGTGTTAGGACGGGGATGTCGTTCCAGCTAGCTAGGCTCAGGTTCGCCGAGATTTCTCAAAGGCAGATTTGGCAGGCGAACAACAATAATCATCCTCCTTACTCTTTCGTGTAAGTTCCTTACTTCGCTGTTGATTATCATCATTAATCTTCTGATTAGACTGAGCGTCGATGGCGAACTTCGAAAAGCAATGATGGAACTCCCTTCCTTCTTTCAGCCTGATCAAAGCACCAACGGTCCACCTTCCAACGACCCCAAAGCTTTGGTACGATACTATGAGAAGACTATCCTCAACCTTGCTATCCACTCGCGAATGCTTAGGCTGCATAGGCCGTGGTTGTCGAGGGGTTATGAAGATGAGAGGTTTGCGTACTCAAAGGAGCAGTGTATTAGGGCAGCAAGGGCGAGTTTGAGGATGATGTCCGATGGGACTGCGTCGTATTTGGAAAAGTGGTGGTTGCCGTTATTCTACGTATCTGTTTCGGGTCTTGTGGTGATTATCGATCTTTTGGTAAGTCGACGTATTGTCTCGAGATTCTGGCCACAACTGACAGTCATGTGCAGAGGACAAGTCGAAAGGATATGTTCTCGTCTGAGACTCAGGAGAAGATTGATGAGGTCAAGAACGCTTTGAATCAGATGAGGAAGATTGCGGATGTATCTCACCCTTCGAGGGCAGCAGTCAGGGTTATGGAGCTGCTGTTGGGTAAGTAAACGCCAATCGACGTGTACAGACTCTCACTTACATCCTCACAGCTGAGGTTGAAGACCGTCGAAGACCGCCTGGATCAACCTTGGGCAAACGCAAGAGCTCGCCTGATGGTGATGACGAGGAGTCTGGTCTTCAGCGTGCCGTGAAGAAGCTCATCCATCAAGCACAGCTCGAGGCAGAGTCTCCCAGTGCTTCATTTGGTTCGGGTGCCACTCCACAAGACTTCCTCGTAACCGTCTCGCCAGCTAGAGACTTCAATGACAGGGATCGAGACCGCGAAAGGCCAGTCTTTGATGCTTACCCCATGCCTTTCGTTCCCGTGCCTCCCACGATCAACAACGCTACCACCCCCACAGCTGTGCAGCAGCAGCCCCATGCCCATCAGATCGTTGGTGTTGGTAATAGCAGTCCTTTCACATTCCCTGTTGACACGACAAGCGCCACAACGTTCCCTGCATTCGACACTACCACCACGCGCGGCTCGTTTGCTCAAAATCAGCTTGACCCTACCGTCCAGTCCATGCTCTCTAGCTACTTCCCCCCTAACAACAACAGTAATGGAAACGGAAACGGCATTGTCGGTTCTGCCACCGCTCCTCAAGCTCCGGATGACTTCCTGAGTAGGGTGTTTGGATTTGGTTGGGATGGGGTGGGTACGACGGGTCCGCCTGCGCGCCCCGACGAGGCCGGTATGGATATCATTGGGAATCAGGGACAGTCGCAAAGCCAGTCATCTGGCGGCAGAGACCAGCAGAACCTAGCTCAGAGCCAACAGAACCAGCAGAAGCAACCCGGACAACCCTATCCACCTCGTCAGCAACCCGCCGCACAACAGCAGGCGCAGCAACAGCAGGAGTTAACGCCACAGCAGCAGCAGGCGATGAACTTCGCTATGGCGCCCAACCCTTATGCGTATGGCAATTGGACCAACAGTGGTTGGATGGCGTAAATTTGAAATGACAGTTCAAAATGGAGATATTTTGGGATCGTTATCTGTCGGGATTCCATGTTTTATAATGTCTTGTCCTTTTTTTTGTAGTCTTTTTTTGTACATGGTGTTCTTTTTCTTAATCGCGGGTACGATAAGCCTCCTTATAACTGTATTCACATTGAGCAAGGCATGCATTGATTGCTTAATATTTATGCTGATAATTATTACAAATGCTTCTTGTTCTCTAGTATTCCGTTACACCAAAAATTACTCAACATACAAGATGATTTGCCTTTTGTTACCCGCTCTCACGATGGCGATATGGCCGTCTACGAGATCTTCCACAGCAATCTTCTCTCTGTGGTCGTTAATCTTCCTGTCATTCACTTGCAAAGCGGATGATTGAACTAATCGTTGAGTTTCGCCTATTTATCTTATTAGCACCTTTTTCCATTAAACATAACAAAACACTTACCAACAGACCCGCACAAACCATATGTGACAGCCACCTTGCCAACACCCATCTCGGCCAAATCCTCCTTCCTCATCCGGTGGAAACGCTTATCTCCCCGGAAAGCATCTAACACTTTTTCAGCAGTAAGGGAGGATAAAGAGGTCGAATAGAGTACTTGAGCAGCTGTGAGAGCTCGGGAAAGGGCAGCGGGACCGTGGACGAGCTCAGTGACTTCAGCTGCGAGGAGTTTTTGAGGGAGACGCTCAGTTTTGGAGGTTTGGTGAGCGTGCATGACGTCTTGAATTCGGGAGATGGGAAGGAAAGTAAAGAGTTTGAGATACTTCTCAACGTCTTCGTCTGTTGTACGAAGGAAGAACTAGGCAGGAGGTTTAGTTGTAAGGCGTGCATGACAAGAGAATGGACATTACCTGGTAGAACTCTGCAGCGCTTGTCCTCTTTTCGTCCAACCACACCGCGTTCCCAGCAGACTTTCCAAACTTTTCACCCGTACTTGTAGTTAAAAGAGGAATGGTCAGACCGTACACATCTTCATCCTCTTCCTTTACTTCTTCACCCTTTTCTTCCCTCTCGGCGATTTTTCCTCGGCGAATAAGATCAATACCAGCGACGATATTCCCCCATTGGTCACTACCGCCTAGCTGGATGTTGCATCCGTGTTCGAAATGGAGGTGAGAGAAGTCGTATGCTTGGAGAAGTTGGTATGTGAACTCGGTGTATGAGATACCAGAGTCCGAGCTGAGTCTGTTTTTCACGCTATCTCGAGAGAGCATGGTAGACACCCTAGCCATCTTTCCCGTTGTCCTCAGAAAGTCCAAAAGACCCACATCCCTCATCCAGTCATAATTGTTCATAACCTTGACGCCTCTACCTCCATCTTTGCTTATATCAGTAAGGTCTACACCACGTTTGCTGAGGTATTCTTGGCCACGAATGAAGAAACGATGGACTTGGGATGTAATGCCCGCAATGTTGAGGCGGAGTTCAGACGGGGTGAGTGATTTACGTTCGGTCGAGCGGCCAGAGGGGTCGCCTATTGAGCCTGTAGCGCCCCCAATCTGTCAATGGTAAGTAATTTGTACACACAGGTTTTAAATAACGCACAAGGCAGATGGACTGGTGACCACGAGCCTGGAAGTGTAACAAGCCCAAAAGCGGTATGAGATTCCCAACATGTAGAGAAGATGCTGAAGGGTCTACCCCAGCATATATAGTTGTTGGGGAAGTTACATGTTGCTTGAGCTTATCACTGGGCATTTCTCAGCCTTCAGCTCATCGTTTGATACAGACATACCTGGTAATTGCAGCTACGAATCCACGCTCGTCCAGCTCCTGCAGCACTGTTGCCTTGGGGGCGAGAGATGACGATTTACGGCGAATGAGATGGGCGCCCCTCCTAGGGATACCGAGCCTTATTAAAATCATTTGCGATACAGCAGGAAAAGTGGGGAAGACGTCGAGAAAAACAACGAAAAGAACGAAGCAGTCAAAAGATGAAGAATCAGAAAAAGCTCGGAAGGGCAATCTTCCACGTCACGACTCCTGCTGCCGAACAGTTGCGGTCGAAATGCTAAAAATCCATCCAAGTTATCTGTATTCTGCTTTCGTCGGCCGGCCCTCCCGCCTATGCCTATTGTGGTATAGAGCTGGGACAGTTTCATGATGGTAGGTTCTTCCTTCTACTGTATACTTTGCTAATGGGAACTGTGTAGCAGGACCTTTGTAGGGATGTCAATCTTCCGTGGCTTCCTCTCCTTACTCAATTTTCTGCCAATTTGGCGTTGTCGAAGAGTTCGGAGACTGTTGTCGGTCTGGAGGAATGAGAACTGGAGTACCGTATGTGCCCGCTTCCGTCGTGGAGGTAGGTCATAACATCTGATAACCATTCTTATAAAACGCAACATACTTTATATTACCAATACAACGGTGGAAATTAACACATAGAGTCTAATTTTTGTGTACAATCTAGTGGCCCACCTCACTAACTTCTCCTCTGGGATTACGCTCTCACCCATACGCATCTGCGTATCGACTGTTTTACGCACCAGATTACACTATCTTAACCAAATCATTCAACACCCTACTGACTTGATCCGCACCTTGCCGGACCTTTTCCCTATCCTTCTCCCTTACCCTCCCCAACACCCTAGAGTAAAATCTATCGGGGTGGAAGTTTCTTATCGCCTCTCTTACAGTCTTTCTCAAATCCCCCGTTGTCCCTCCTGCCGAACTTGATTTCGAGGTTGACAGATGACCGGCTACAGCTGTCATGAATTTTCGGACATTCTCAAGTGTGAGAGTATCAAGAAGGATGCTCTCACTTGATCCGCTTGATCGTCCTCGGGCGGAAGGTCGGAAGACTGGCCAAGGGATATCGTCGAAAAGAAGTTCAGTAGATTCTACTTCGCCTCCAGTTTGCAGAGATTCCCATCTTGTGAAGTATTTCGTGGGGTCATCAAGGGCGCCGTACGGAATGGTGTGCGGATGAGGGATCGGGATAGGCGAGGAAGACGCAGATGAGCGAGCGCGATGTCGTTCATATTCTTCTCTCTCCCGCCTGTGACGTCTCCTCTCCTCTTTCCGTTCCCTCTTCTCACGTTCAATCTCCTTCTCCCGTTCTCGAGCTTCATGTTCACGTCGATGTCGTTCAGCTGCAAACATCTCCTCCGCGCGTCGGCGAGCGTACATCCCTTGCCTCACGAAATTTGTATATTCACTCTCTGTCATGTGACCTAGTGGTGGAATGGGGATACCGTAAGGATCGATTTCATCTAGAGGATTACGTCGAGTTGAGTGAACGTGGCGGTTGCTGAATGGGGGGAAGGGGAAGGGGCCAAAGCCAGGGGGGCGAGGTATACTGGGTGAAGAAGGACGCCATCTTTCAGGGATATGCGAGAACGATGGCCCCGCTCGACCGAATGTCGGCCAATCCGCAAAAGGATCAGAAACTTCGTTCGCCATCCAATGCATCTTATCCTCCCACTCTCTCTTCTCAACCTCTTCCCGCGCACGACGACCGTAACCACCCATCCACTCGCCTTCACCGTCCTCCCCTTCTTCAAAGTCTTGCGGCCTTTGTTTAGGCCGCTTGCGAGGTGGGGATATTGATTCTTCGCGAAAAGGGCGAGGAGGGGAGACCGCGTATCCGTTTGCTCGAGAGATGCGTTCTTGTTCTTTTCGATAGCGGCGCTGCTCGTGGCGATAAATTTTCTCTGCCTTGTCTGTTTTCGTCTCTTTTCTGCGTTCTCGTTTAGCCAAATTCGCATTGCGATACCAATAATAGCTCACAATTTAATTTTTGATGGCCTCACGTCATACTCGCCCATGCTCGAGGTGAAAACTGAAGACGAAAATAAGAGAGGATCGTCGTTGTTAATCCGTTACTTCGTTGGAGTCCATTGAAAAACAAGAAGTTACGACGCTAGTAGATATCATTACGTAACCATATCCGCTGTCGGATCACGGTCATCAGGCTTGACATTCTAGAGCCCGCTGCGTGAGCTATTCAGTAGTAGTTAGCTGTAAAGTTAAGTCTCAAACTAAGGTGGGTGTCGACGATGCGCTGGCAAGTTTGGTCCCAGCGGGTGAGCCTACAGGCAACAGGCAGGACGATCTAGCGTTTGTTCATCGTCGTCACTTGCAGATTATCTTGGAACTGTGTGTGATCCCTTGGTGGGCACCAACAGAACTTTGGACTTTTGCTGTTTGACGATGTTACCTGATGGACTTGCCAAGCTTATTGTTCTGGGAATCCATATCCATCAAAATTGAATATAATTTGCCTTTGTTACTCGTTATATCCATCTATCCCATGACAGTTTGTAAATGATATAGCAATCAATCACAGCTCACGGCGGGGAAATCAGCGGCGACTTGATGTTGAGAGGAGATTACCAGATCAACGCCGACAGATAGTAGACGGAAGGGGCACCCGATAGCCGACACAAAAATACAAGCCCTATACATATATAACGAGAGCGCATATCAGAGGTCGCAGGTGAGTTAGTCTGTCCTTTTCCTTTCGACCTTTATCCAGCTGAAGATGGGCGAACAACGTTATGAAATTGAGGAGAAAGACATAACTGCTCCGCAAGGCTCTAAAAGATGTGAGAATATGGAGAAAGAGCTCGAACAAACATTGGAAAGCGATGTGGCCCCAGTGAAGCAAGAAGCACCGCCAACTAAATACGAACTGTTCATGCCCGAACGTACCTCGACTCGACAGTCCACCTATTCTCAACAACCACGCCCCACTGTGGACAGAATGGAAACAGACGTTGGATCGCCGCCAGTTGAGCCGAAGTCACATTTCCTTGATGGGAAGGGAAATCTCTTCAGAGCGACATTCGTCACCACTGCATGTGCTACTCAGTTACTGAGTCAAGCAGGGTTGGGGGTGGTGATGATACCCCTGCATGTTATCGGGGAAAGTTTAGGGACGGATGATAATGGGCAAATGAGCTGGATGGCTGCTAGTTACGGGTGAGTATTGAAGTGAAGTTGAAATGGACAAAAACTGATTTAGGAAGGTTGACAGTTGGGATGCTGTTAATCATGGCGGGGCGACTGGGCGATTTATAGCAAGTGCCATTCATCCGCCCATAGGATAACAGGGTTAACATCCACTCAAAGTGGTCCAAAACATTGGTGGATAATTGGTATCTCTGTCATGATCGTTACAAACATTGGTACCGGCTTTTGCAAGACACCTATCGAGTTTGACATTTGCCGAGCGTTATGCGGCATAGGGTGTGCTTTATCAGGTAAGTCAATTATCTCATTAGCTATGTATGATAGTATGCAGTGTGCTAATCCCAACTAGTGCCCAACGCTCTCGCGATTCTGGGGCGGACATACCCCCCTGGCTTCACCCGAAACATCACATTCGCCCTTCTCGGTGCCCTGGCGCCCGTAGGCTTTTGGTGTGGTGGTGCTATTGGATCCATATTTGGTCAACTGGCCAAAATTGCATGGACATTTTGGTTCACGTTGAGTCCTCCCTTTATCTGACTCTTTATCCTACCGAAAAGGCTAACCATACCATATCACAGTGCAATGTTCACCGCCGTGTTTCTGGGTGTGGGGATCATTGTACTTCCTCCTGACGAACCCCATCCAAACCCTTCTGAACGGCATTTCGATTGGTTAGGTGCTACACTCTTAGCCCTCGCTCTTGGACTATTCAACTTTCCCTGGAACCAAGCTCCTCTTGTCGGGTGGCAAGAGCCTTATGTCTACATCATTCTCATCATCTCCATCTTGTTCTTTGTCGCATTCTTCTTATGGGAGAGACATATCGGATTAAGAGCGTTAATCCCGATAGAGGTACTGAAAAGGGAGAGTTTATTGGTGTACTTGTGTTTATGGTTGGGCTGGATGAGTTTCGGAACGTATCTGTTTTACCTCACCTTCTTGTAAGTTCTTACTGCTTATTCAAATACGTGACTCAGATTTTTTTCACAGCCTCCATGATATCAGAGGCTACACCCATCCCCTCACTGTCACCGCCCAAATGTTTCCCCTCGTTCCTGGAGGCTTCTGCGCTGCCCTTCTCGTCCCATACCTCATCAAGAAATTCCCCGGGCACGTCATCTTTCTCTTCGCCATGTTTGGCTTCATGTGCGCCAATCTTTTCATGGCAACAGCGCCAGTCCATCAGGTGTATTGGACGAACACATTTGTAGGGATGCTGTTGGGCATGTTTGGACCAGATTTGAGTTTTAGTACCTGCCAGTTGATCGTTAGTAATTCGGTGGATAGGAATTTGCAGGGTATAGCAGCGGGGATCGTGAGTATGATCACCAACTATTCGTGGGTCGTCATCCATCAGGTCAATCATCCTGACCTAGAGCTAACGTTGCTGGTAGTCAATCAATAGGGTTAGGTATGACAGGAACCGTAGAGACATACGTCAGAGGACCTGGCACGACGTATGATGATTTGCTGAAAGGTTATCGGGCGGCTTTTTACTTTGGAACTGGTATGGCAAGGTTTGCTGTTGTTGTTGTTGCTCTTTTTGTGAGAATGCCAAGAACGGATAA
Source organism: Cryptococcus neoformans H99 (assembly GCF_000149245.1). Taxonomy (NCBI): domain Eukaryota; kingdom Fungi; phylum Basidiomycota; class Tremellomycetes; order Tremellales; family Cryptococcaceae; genus Cryptococcus; species Cryptococcus neoformans. The sequence continues at coordinate 82,328 of NC_026754.1, read as the reverse complement.
ATCAAGTAATGTACATTAGGGGACTCTATATTAATGAAGCTATCGTATCATAGCATGTGTGGCAGGCGAATGGAACTGCCAGCGATAACTTGCAATTATGATCTCACATCACTGGAGAAACCGCGATGTCTCACGTCCTTTGAACTAGTTGCTGGTCGTTGATTGAATGTCACGGTCTGTTTACTGCAGCTACGTTCTTTCTAGTTTATCTTTCCACCATCTTCATTTGCCTTACTCTGAGCGCTTATATGGGCACCCAAGTCGGTGGGTTTTCGATAATTGCAATGGAGCGAAGGCGACGACAAGAATATTTGCTTATTCTTAGCGATGTGACAAAACACAGCCGTCTTATTTCGACTTTCAATTATTTCTATAAGGCCCACGACCTTTGGCCAATGACTTGTATTTCCCAAGCATGTCTTCACAGTATCTTCTCGCCAAAATGGCACTCGTCTACACCCCTGAAGCCGAAGATGGAGATATTGAGCAAGGCCTGACGGAGGGAGAGAATGGAGATAATGATCTAACCGATACGTTTGCCTATTTTTCATTCGGTGAGTTCAAGCTATAGCTCAAAAGGCACTAACAAGTAGAAGAGTTCTTCTCGGCTGTTTACTTACACGTCTTCAAAATAGTACTGGTTGACTGTCAGCTCGCTTTCTTTTGTCTGGATTTTACGAACCTTGCCCTCATTTCGGATACGCCTCCGCGCAGAATGTCAGTTTACCCTTTCCTCTTTCCAGATCCAATTGGACTTAGTCTTTCCGGTCAAGTTCCAAGTTCGACTGTCCTTTACTACCTATCGCGAAAGGGAGCAAGGGCTAGCCAAGATCAAACCTCACTTTGATAGCTTCGCCATCTCGGTGACTTTTTTCGCACTGATCTGGTCGATTATCCGCTGGAAACACATTTACGGCGATCATGCAAGGTTTATTGTAGAAAACTATGCAGAACCACAAGAATGGTCCTTGCCATATTTTAGGTGGATGAGGATTTGCTGGAGCAGGAGAACCGACATGCGACTGCGTGGAGCAATGCGGTACCTGGGCATTGGGGCTAATGGCATAATTCGACTGGTGGCAGCGGGGTGGTTTTTGGTGAGTTTTTGTTTCTTTGGCGTTTTGATTTGGTGGGGATGGCAAGGTTGATGGATGCCAGGTACTCTTGAGATGTGGCACAGGAATAAACGTCTGAAAATGGATGGAAAGGCAGATGACTGGAAGTACACTCAAAACCGGATAAGTTACTTGTATGAACCGTATAGTTCATGTTACATTATCAATACCTTATGACTCAAAATTAGCAACATCATTTTGGCACTTATTGTGTGAAGATTTACTTTTAAGAATGACTAGGTCCGGCGGTTGGATTCTGAGGTCCAAAAATTCAAGTTAAAAAAAAATAAATTGTGAAAGGCATGTGTTATGGAATAAAAATATGACTGTTTGACAGTTGGCAGTTTTTTATTCAGCCGTTGTGCATATGTCTACATATATATGACTACGGTAGCTTTGTGAGCTATTGTACTAGCGTCTTTCCAGGAGCAACTTACAAGATCTATGAACTACAACCATCTACTCATCTAAGTCGTCTCTATCGCCCCAATGACCTCACACACAAATCGATATCGAAACTGAATCTTCATTCCATCATAGCGCCGATAGCTTCACCAAACCTCCTTGCTCTCCTTGCAACTTCCCCCCTCTCACCCATGACCGTCAACCTTATGCTCACCCCTTCGAGCGTGGGATCATCATCCAACGAAGGCGCAGGTGTGAGGGTGTATCGAGAGAAGGCGTAGTTGAGAATATAGGTGTCGAAAGCCTTTGATGGGTCTGAGGGTGACATGAATCGAACGATACCTTTAACTCGATAGATTTCGTAAGAGAGCTTGGACAGTTCCTTCTCCAAAAGCTCTCTCTCAATCGGCTCCACAGGTCCAACGGTCTTCTCCACTTCTGCCTTTTGACAATCTCTACATTCCTTGCCTTCGCCTTTCCCTACCACGTGTTCATGCTTCGGCTTCTTCCCTTTATACACTCCCTTCACCTCCACTTCATCTCCATGCCATCCTCCTCTAGTCGCCATCTCACCCCAATCTTTTCTTTCGCCATCCTTGACGGACCAGAGCTTGCTATCAAGACCAAAGATGATTTCAGGCTTCGGTGGATTGGAAGGGGCGGGGCCGATACGTAGTTTCGGGGTTTCGTCGTTGAGGTCATTGAGACGATCGAGGAGAGTGTCGAATTGACGTGGGTTGGGAAGGTGGTGTTTGTTGAGGAGGATGAGGTCGGTGTACTTGGCTTGTAACTATCCCTTGTGATTTAACTTTTTTCCGGATTGGATTTGCTAGGTAAACTCACTTTTGCACTAGGCGATGAATCTTCGTATCCTTCAAAATTGACACAATCCACCACAGTCACAACGCCATCCAACTTGAATCCTTCGGGTTCAAGCTCCTTGATTTGCAAAGCCAATGTCGCAGGGAAGGCTGATCCGCTAGATTCGATGATGATTCGGTCGGGTTTCATTGTTGATTTGACCTCCATCAAAGCGTTGGAGATAAGCCCTACAGAGGTGCAACAGAGACAGCCGTTGAGAATTTCAGAGACGCCTGTGATGTTGGATTGAGAAGCAAGGACGGAATCGACTGCAAATGAAGGCGTTAGCTGACTAGTAGTGTTTTTGGAGGAGAAAGCCGTCGCAGGCTCACCTTCAACATCTCCATATTCATTCTTGAGCAGTACTACTTTGTACTCTTGTGGTAGTTGCTGGATGAGTGAAAGGATGGTTGTGGTTTTGCCCTGCTCCCCTTGGTCAGCTCGGTGCTTTTTGCTTTTAACGCAAAATTCGGACATACGGCTCCTATGGGGCAAGTTAGTTTTCGTCGTCTCACCTTCTCCTCGCCACTTACCCAAGAATCCCGTAAAACAGGTCACAGGAATAGCTTCATCCTTCTCGAGTGTCATGTTTTCTGTGGATATAGATACTAAAAAGAAATAAAACGGAGATTTGTCAACATCAGGTTCGTTCGTTCGTTATCACGAAAAAAAAAAAGAGACGACCTAAAAGTTCCACATCATCACGAACTTGCAGCAGTCGATAACGACGAAACCTTATAAGCAAAAGATCCCTAACTTCTTGACTTGTATACAAAACCATTATATCAAAAATGCCTCGGCTCCAATCCCTGGGATCTCTCCCAGCCCATGCCGAACCAGCTTGGACAGTATCTTTCAACCCTACCCGCTCCCTCCTCGCATCATGCTCCACAGATCGCACAATCCGCCTTTACTCCTACATTCTCTCCTCTTCAACCGATGGCTTACCAAGCAAAGATGATTCCCAGCCTGTGTTTAGTCTTGCTAAAGTTATAGAAACGGACCACAAGAGGACTGTGAGGAGTATAGCGTGGTCCCCTGATGGACGAACGTTGGCGAGCGGCAGCTTTGATTCGACCGTCGGTGTGTGGGAAGAGGTTATTCCGATTTCGGATGATGAGGACGAAGATGATGAGGGTGCACAAGGGTTGTGTAAACCGGTCGGGGTGAACTCAGATGGGGATGGGGATGAGAGGAAAGAAAAGGAGTGGGAATGTGTGACGACGTTGGAAGGGCATGAGAGTGAATGCAAATCGGTTGGGTTTTCGAGTGATGGAGCTTTGCTCGCGAGTTGCTCTAGAGATAAGAGCGTATGGGTCTGGGAAGGTAAGCTGAGTAAAGTTTAATTACCATGAATGGTTCTAATGTTCGATGTTTTTTTTTGGTATAGTCCAACCGGACGCCGATTTTGAATGTATAGCGGTCATGATGGAGCATTCTCAAGACGTCAAGTCCATCGCTTGGCATCCACACGAAGAGGTTCGTTCGTTTTCGTTTCCACCTTATCCTGCATCTATTTCTCAAGCATTTATTATCTCTAGGACGAGAACTGCTAACGTTGACTTATGATGCAGATCCTGGCGTCTGCGTCATACGACTCTTACATCCACCTCGCCTACGACGACCCCGATTCTGACTGGTGCATCTTCCAAAAACTCCATCCTTCCCTCCCCTCTACCCCATTCACCATCCCATCCGCTTCCCCGTCACATTTGATCGACGCTTTGGTCCCTACGGAAGAAGAGAAGAAGGCAGAGGCGGAGCTGCAAGTCCCGCCGCTGGAAGAGGATGAGACTGTTTGGTGTTTAGCTTGGAGTCCTAATGGGAGGTGGTTGGCTAGTGGAGGTGATAATGGTGGGATCCGTCTCTGGCGAAGAACGTATGTTTTTGTCTCGTACATAAGTCCAGACTAGATGTCTGTGGTGACTAACTGTAACCTATTGTAATCACAGAGGCTCACAACCAGACTCGGCGTTCAAAGAGATCTTACACACCGCCGCTCATTCGCGTTCAATCTTCTCTCTTTCTTGGTCGCCACCCTATCCATCCGCCGAGTTTACCGGCCCCACCGACTCTACCGATTTAGGGATGCTCGCTTCTGCAGGGGAGGATGGTAAGATTATCATTTGGCAAATTACTGTCGCTCCATCTTCTTCTTCCGCTTTACAAGAAACAGATAACGAACAAATCTCCGTCAAACCGATTGCAGCACAGAAAGCCGCGCACGGTGTGAATGATATCAACTCGGTAGCATGGTGTACAAGAGAAGATAAAAAAGGATGGGGGATGCTGAGTAGTGCGGGGGATGATGGGAGTGTCAAGGTTTGGAGGGTCGTCAGGGATTAAGGTTGTCAAGAATGACTTTTATTTTTTACTTCTTTTCTATCACATTTCTATGATCTACTATATGGTATTGAATATTTACACTTCTACGAATGTGAATCTTTTCACATCTACGTCTACATCCTCAACGATTCGCCGAACCTCTGGTGCATTCTTGAGCTTGAACTCTACTCTAAATCCGTTTTCTCCCGCTTCTTCCAAATATGCTCTCACTCTTCCTGCTTGCTCATAAGGGGTTCCGGGTTGTGATAGATGTGAAAAGTTGATGACGACTTTTCTGGCTAGTGGCGGATGCTTTTCCTCCTCCTCATCTTCCCTATCAAATACGGGTATATGCACCCCTTCCACTTCTCTGGGAGGTATGATCAACTCCAAGGTATCCAGCTCCCATTCCCCAGCAAGTTCGTATATCGCTTCTTTTAAAAACCTTTTTACACCTCCTTTCCATCCTTCCCCATCTCCTCCCCCACCCACTTGCCCTCCGACTCTGGTTGCTCGTGAGCGGGACCGGGCATCCCCGAGATGTATGATAAGGTGCCTAACATTCAGTGGGATACAGCAGATGGGCACAGGGTCGAAGAGTGGGTAGGGGGAGTGGGAGTCGGCAAGGTAGTACATTAAATCCCAGCCGATTTGGAGTGTATGCACGTTGTCTAGTGGCCATGAGTTTGCGGGTGTAATTGATGGGGGATACGAGGAAGATGAAGATAAAGAAGAAGAAAAAGTGTGGAGAACAGGTGAAAGATCAAGGACTTTGACGTGTGCTGCACAGAGGATGGAGAGAGCCATAGGATCGAGTAAGGTGATGTGGGTTGTATGACCTAGAGCTGCTGATTTTCTTCCTCTTGAGGACTGTTGGGTAGGGGATGTTATTTGGGGAAGTTGCCATTCGGGAGCAGGCAGATGTGGGAATGACGGGAGTCTTTTGCGTTTCCCTCCTTTAGAAGTGGTGCATTTTTCCATTTTGAAAGTTCGGATTGGATTCCCCAGTGGCGTGATTGATGCTCATTCATGCACCCGTGCCTGGATGATAAGCGAGCCAGTTTTATTTGGTTCCTTAGTCCACGAACGAGGCATGTAGCATGCATTATTGCGATATACTATATTCAACCCTTTGGTAAAGGCAAACAATACAGGAGAATTAAACTCATGGTGGTTATTGCGGTGGCGCTCCCAATCGCTATATCATGGTTTACAATCTGATTAAAAAGAGTTACTGATAGATGGAGTGAGAATTGATTGACAGGAAAAAAAGAAAGTAGTGTTGAGAGCAGAGAACAAGAATGGTCATAAAAAATATGTATCATCATGCCCTCCAACCTCTCCACCTTTCCAGAGACGGGGTCTTCCGATAGCTCTTTGAGCCATCGTAAATAACCTGACCAAGTGTACTTATCATCAAGCACCATCCAGGATCTTTGAACGAAGAAGTAGATAATGAGAAGAGATAGGAAAGGCGCGGACCCATCAAATGCTGCAGATACCCCAAAAACGTTAGCCCACTGTAGTAGTATTGTGCATTGGCAGTGACTGCGCACAGAGCAACTTTATACTAATATCAGCAGAGGTGAAAAGGAAAGGAGAAACAAACCACGCACGAAGCGCATGAACTGTTAACAAATACGTAACTAATAGTTACATAATACATTTTGAATATTATGTAATTAACCTGGATGTACACTTAAAAACAATGACGTGGAAGCTGGCGTAGCAATGACATCGAACTGCTGGCACAACGCGACATTGAACCCATTGAACAAAGATACCGATAGATTCGACTTCATTCCTTGTGTACCAAGGGGTTACAATGCGTATATACCTGCCACTTCTTCTCCTGGCAGCCCCTCTGCTGAGAGCACAGGATGCGTGTGCGCCTTTAGAGGAAGCGGAACAAATATTAGAATCACTTCAACCGGCCCCGGACGCACATCTACATTCAAAGCTCCCTGACCTTGCGCCGTTTGGGAATCGCGGATGGGCGGACGGCCTCGGGTGGTCTCAGGATGTTAGTGCATGACTGGCCTCAACGGGCTATGGGCTAACGTGTTACAGGGTCCGTTATCTACAACACTACGTCTCCTCCCACGCGTGTTCTCTGCAATATCCCCGACAAGGCTCCTGTCGCAGACTGCCAAGACGATAGGAAGGAAAGGAAACGCCAAAATCTCGAGATCGAGGAAGGGGAGGGCCGAGAAGGTATTGGAGCTTGTCCAAGAAGCGGAAGAAGCTGGATGTGATAAAGTGTGGCGATTTAGAGGTCGGCTCCGGATGTTCCCACCTAGAGGCATCAAGCAGGACCTTGCAGCAACTTATGAAGCGTACAAGAAACATCTAGAGATTGAACCCGACCCAGAGGCGCAGTTTATCCTCGGGGTATTGCACTCTACAGGTCTTGGTGGGATCCCAATCGATCAAGGCAAAGCGTTATTGTACTATACTTTTGCAGCGGCGCAAGGGTATAGGCCTGCGGCGATGGCGTTGGGGTACAGACATTGGGCAGGGATTGGAGTGAAAGAGGATTGTGGAGTGGCTTTGGAGCATTATTCTCATGCGGCTGATATTTGCAAGTCTATCCCCCTTTTTTTCTGTTTCTTTTGACAAAACGTTTGAACTAACATTCTCCCTTTTGCAGCCTATCGACGTTTCCTCGACGGTCCCCCTGGTGGTCTCACTCTTCCCCTCACCCCTATCCGCTTGTCTGACCGTGTGGGTGGTATATACGGTCCGCATGCTTCATGGGCATCAACAGGCGCCAACTCTCTCCGTCCTGCTATCCGAGCATCTATCGCTTCTGCCCGAGGGGAAACGACCCAAGAGATCCTCGAATATTACCAGTATCATTCCGATCGTGATTCATACATCTACACTGCCCGTCTTGGCCGGTTGTTCTACCATGGCTCTGTCCACTTCTCGGCGAATGGGGTATCTTCTGGTGCGGAAAGCGTAGGCGCGATCCCTCAATCATTTCACAAAGCCCGGACATATTTCCTCAAAGTCGCTCGTGTTCTCTGGCCTACCGATTTCCTCCCTGGTACGACCAACCAGCCTGCCGGGCGCCGCAAATTGACAAAGGAACAAGAAGATAAAGTCCGTGAAGCCGCAATGATTTCCGCGTCCTTCCTCGGCCGGATGGCTCTCCGCGGGGAGGGGCAGAAAGTGGATTACCAACGAGCGAAAATGTGGTATGAGCGCGCTGCAGAGTTGGGGGATCGGGAGGCGCTTAATGGACTGGGTATCTTATACCGTGACGGTCTCGGTGTGCCTGTTGATTTGACAAGGGCGCAAGGGCATTTCCAAGCTGCTGCTGCTGCCTCTTTACCAGAAGCCCAAGTGAACGTCGCGAAGCTCCTACTTAACCGCGGGGAATACCAGGCAGCTCTTCCTTTCCTCGATTCAGCTCTTCGAGGTGGGAATCCGCTCGAGGCATTCCATCTTTCCGCTCAAATACATACCACCCACGCCCGATCTTCGAAATCTACAAGTCTCCCCCCGGCCATGTGTGGTGTGGCTGTCGCATACGAGAAACTCGTCTCAGAGCGCGGATCGTGGAACGAAGATTTTTTGCTGGAAGCGGATGAGGCGTGGGCGAGAGGGGAGGAAGGGAAAGCGATGATGGGGTGGTATATCGCTGCCGAGATGGGGTACGAGATTGCGCAGAATAATGTAGCGTTCATGCGTGAAGGAGGGTGGCAGTTTGATGCAGAAAGGGAAGGCGAGTGGGAAATAGGGAAAGGAAAAGCAGAAGAAGGAGATACGCGGGCGCTGGTATGGTGGTTGAGAAGCGCGGCGCAGGATAATGTGGATGCAATGGTCAAAGTCGGAGATTACTACTGTTCGTCCATCTATACTACCTCTTTTTTATCCTTTCTCTTCATTGCTAACAATCTTAACAGACTCAAAGCGAGATTACCCCCACGCTCTAGCTCATTACCTCTCCGCATCCGAGACCCAGCAATCTCCAATGGCATACTGGAATCTTGGCTGGATGTATCAATCCGGACAAGGTGTAGCAAGAGATTGGCATCTGGCGAAACGATATTATGACTTAAGTAGAGAGACGGGTGAAGAAGCTGGCCTGGCAGTTTGGTTCAGTTTGTGGGGTCTTTATCTCCAGAGGTATGTTACGATTTTATTCTATTTTATTGTATTTTCACCATGCTTCCCTATTTTTCTTTCATCCCTATTTTCCTTTCATCTGCCCAGGACATTATGCTGATCCAGATTGTTCGTTCGTGATGTAGCTGGTGGACACACTTCAAGACTCGCGGTTCTATTTCCGGTTTACCGCTCTTTGAACCCCCGACACCATCCGATTCCGGTACACCCCTCGGCACATGGTCCCGCCTCAAGTCCCTTTTTACTTCACCTTTCCAATGGGCTGAACTCGAATTTGACGAGGACTGGGAAAACGCCCTTGAGCCGGAAGGGATCGTTTTGGGTGAAGGTGACCATGAACGAGGGGGAGGAGCACTTGGAGAAGCTGGGAATGATGGTGGGGAAGGGAGGGAGTGGGAGGGAGAGACAATGGGGGAGATGATGGAGGATCTATTGTTAATAGGACTGATGTTTGGTATAGGGGGACTGATGTGGTTAAGAGCGAGGTGGGCGGCAATGGCTGGTAATGGTGGTAGAGTGCAGGGTCACGCCGCACAGGCGCAAGCGCCGATAGGTGGTGGTGTAGGGTTTGAAGGTGCCGAGGCATTTGGTGCAGGTTTGGAGCTTCCACAACAGCCTGAAAGAGCGCAGCAAGATCGACCCCCTCAGGAGATTCGACGACCGCAAGAGACAGAGGACGAGGAAAACGAGCGGAGAGAGGAATGATTGATGGGTCAACAATGTTGTAGAACTGTCTTTTTTACGAGCTCACAATTTCAAGAGTTTGCGCATGTCATTATCAATTATCACTTGGTTCAATGTTTACTAAGAGGTTCATGTTCAATTAAGTTGGTCACTTGGTGATTATCATCACGTCAAGCTCTATGCTACATTATCGTAAAAGAGTTATCAACATTGTTATCATTAATGATGCTTCTTAACAACCGCCCGTTGGAAATCTGTAAACCCCATCCATCCCTCTTGATATTCCCTCGATGTTTGAAAAGATGTAACACTTTACAACAGCCCAATAGTGATATCACCTTTCACCCTCGCAGTCAAATGCACCTCCACTAGCAAATCAAGCGAGATATTGATGCTCAACGAGTGCTTATCGTCTTTGTGTGAACCACCGGGCTGCTCCTCGGGGGTAAGCTCGGAGAGCTCGTTGGGGAGGGGGACACGGTGAGAACGGAGTGGGCCTAGAGCGCGGTCACGGGCGGTCTCGGAACGAGGAGGATTCTTCGAAATGGTTCTGGGGCCAGGGGCGGGGGGCATGTTGAATGTGGGTTCGTGACTTATAGGGGGAGAAGAAGCTGGTCAGCTATGGTGATATGACGGAAAGTGAAAAAGAGAGGAGCTTACCTGTCTTGGCTACGGCGCTGCTGCTGGAGTTCCTGTTGAGGCTGAGGTTGCTCCCGCTGAGGCTGCTGCTGCTGCTGCTCCTGCTGAGGCTGCTCCTGCTCCTGCTCAGGCTGCTCCTGCTCCTGCTGTTCCTGCTCAGGTTGTTCCTCCTCCTGCTGCTCCTGCTCAGGTTGTTCCTCCTGCTGCTCCTGCTGAGGCTCTTTCTTCTGCTCCTGCTGCTCCTCCTGGTGTTGAGTCTCTTTCTTCTCAGACATGGTGATGATTTATAGGGGTGGTTGTTATTAGTGGCAGCGACGCTTGGAACTCTGGTAAGAGTGAGTGTTGGTTTATAGAAAGGGCAGGGCTCGTTGATGAAAGGCGAAGGGATTATCCTGTCCATTCCACAAGTCTATATATGTTTCTGTTGGCAGGGGGCCATATGGGACTTGAACTGAGGTGTGACTACCAAAGTACGGTGGTAACGTCATAAAGGACAGCTTGTAATGTCGGACTGCTTTGCTTTTCGCTGGCTCCGTCGTCTCGTTGTTGAGTCTTCTTCGTAAAGGGTATGTTTTGGTGACATATCGCCGCTTTTGAGGAATTACATCATTATCCAGGGTACAGCCAACAGGCTCCACAACATACGCAGCAGCTTTTTTATCAGTGTTTTTATTTTATACAATTGCGAAAACACAGGATGACGTTTGTAGGTGCTGCCGTGCCTGCGGTTCTAACACGGAGCGGTTAAAAAGGTATATAAATACTCTGCAGATCTAGACCTCCTGGTTGTCCTTGTTGAACCACATGGCTGTATCGGCAGGGAGATACACCGTCTATCAACCTCATCTTCTGTATTCTGTATGAAGCTACTCAAGGTCTTTTTGGACATGCCTTCGGCCATTGTTCACGTTCTTCTCTCTTCAAACTTCAAAGTATGATATGGTTATTAACTATATGACGTCATGGGCAAATCAGACCAAAAGGTACTGTATGATTATGGCACGTTGTAAGATAATCTCTCTATGCCATGGGCTTTATTTGTCTAGACGGCCGCGGAGATTGCTCGAGACACAGCAATGAGTTGGGTTTATGCCAATATTACTGGCGCGATTATAGATTAACTTGATGATAATGATATCCGCGGTGGATGACAGAAAAGTATGTTCAGATCATATCTACTTGCATTTTTCGTAAGGCATAAAGAAAAGAAGACAAAAGCTAGACGAAAAATAGACCTTTTTGGTATCACACACATCTCCCAGATAAACGCCCGCATCAAGGAGTAGTTATAACAAGGGATGAGATTAATGGGACTGAACTTAGTAGAACCCAGTGGGTTGAGCCATCATACCTCCATTGGGCATACTACCCATGAATGGTGGTCCGCCCCTAAGCATGCAATTTGTCAGGGATGAAGGAACAAAAGCTAAGCAACTCACGAAGGTCCGCCAATCATCAATCTCCCACCCAATCCAGATCCCATCAAGCTACTCGGTTCATTATCCGGCTCCTTCTCAGCGGTCTTAGTTCTAAGTTCCTTGACCTCCTTTTCAAGCGCCGCAATCTTAGTAGCTTGATCTCGCTGTTGCTGCAGTTTATAAGGCATAGAGTAATCTGACAAGCCGAATCGCCAAGACTAGTCATCCTTGATTAGCGATTGCTAAGAAACAGGATTGGGTGGGGACGTACCATTTCCTCAACAAAGTCAGCTCGGACAAACTCGAAGCAGACATAGAGGATAGCAGCGAAAGCATCCTTGTTGCCAATAGAAACAAAGTAGCCAGCAAGCTCCTCACAAACGGCAATGTCCTTGCTCGCAGCAGCAGTCTCAAGAGCGTCTCGCCATAGTCTATCGGCCTTCGATAGAGAAATAGACTCTTCCCACAAAGAGTTGAGCTAGAACAAATATTAGCTAAGGTCTTGGTTACCCAACCCATGGCAGGGTAACTCACTCGGTAAAGCAAAGCAGCGATTCTCCTGAACTCCAACAACTCGTGCTTTTCCAATCTCTTCGCCAACTTAATTGCATCATACTCATCATAAGTCTCCAAACTGCTTCTCAAAGTGATATGGTCTTCCTCTTCAATAAGCAAGTCGTTGTAGGCCTCGTTGATGACGGCTAGGTTGAGCTTTTGGGTGGCGATGAGGTAAGGTTTGGCGAGAGGGAGGTGGTCTTCCGTTTGGAGAATCTTGATAACTCGACTGTGGTCAAGTCGTGGGGTAAGGGCAGCAAGAAGGTCAGGGAGGAGGGTGGGCTGTGGATGTTGGATTAGCATTGCTTGTAAAGTCCGGTGAAGATGACGTACTTGTCGAGCAAGGTAAAAGGACACGGCACGGTAGGCAATCTCCATATTGGCAACCTTGACAATAACCTTCTTGAACTGATCGTGGTCCCAGTCGGCGAGTCGCTCCATCATAGCCAAAGAAGCGTTGTCGGGTTCATCTACATCTGCGCGTTAGGATGTTCACCTGCCTTAAAATATGATGGGAAACTTACCGTAGACAATGTAGAGGAAAACAAGCTCCGGCCAGAGGTGAGCCTGTTCGGCGGCCTTGATGACCTTGGGCTGCAACAATGTTAGTGCAGGCCTCATTCTCGGGTTAGAATGTACGTACAATGTTGACGCGCTGCCAGAAGAGCTTCAAGTGCTCCATGACTATTGACCCAATGTTAGCTCACATTCCTCAATCACTAAGAATACGCACGCTTCTCGGGTCGGTACTTGGCATACAAGACACTCAGTTCTGTGAACATGCCCTAACACAAAGATTCAGCATTCGAACCATCACCAGCATGTGAATAAAAAAGTCTCACCATGTGAGCCCTCTCCAAACCCAAACCAGCCTCCATCAAAGAAATAATCTCGTCAAAGTAGCCATTCCTCTCGTAAAGTGACAACAAAGCTGGAAGTTCCTCCGCGTGAACCTATGTTTCATCAGCATATCACTCTTCGAATCCCCAAGGGAAAAAGAGACATACGACAAGGTTCAAACCACAAATCTGCGCCAACCTAAACTCTTTCTTATCCACACAAGCAGCGTTAACTTGCTTCCACACCTGAGTGTTACCCGCCTTCCTAGCTGCATCAACCGCCACCTGGTTCTCGCCCAAGTAGATCAAAGTGGTTGCCAATCTAGCCCAGTTTGAGATACTTGAGAACAAGAGCTTGGCCGCCTGGTAAAGCTCATCATCGAAACATTTTTCACCAACCTGCAAGACGTCGGCGACATTAGTCATACCGAGGAACTCTTCCATATCGTGCAATCGGTCAGTCTTGGCGTAGGCGTAAGCGAGCTCAGTGTCAATCTTGGGCTCGCGGGCAGTCTTCCTAGCCATCTGGAGGTATCGCACCAGGTCATCATGCTTGCCAGCCCGGTTGGCAATCTCAATAACTTCCTCAAAGTTGGATGGATCATCAGCCTTGATGTATGAGTCAATAGCCTCCTTGACACGCAAACCGTCAAGTTGAGCTTTACCGAGTCTGCTCCAAACAGCAGGCTCGTTGATCTTGTTGGCATAGGCGAAGCCCCGGTCGATGGAAGCCATGTGTTCAACAAGGACGCTCATTGCCTCGGCGTGCATGTCGTGCTTTTGGTAAATTGTAAACGCCTCCTCGTAAAGACCGGCCTCGGTAGCGACTTTGGCGATAGTCTCGACGTCGTATCCCGAAAGCCTGTTGATATAACCCATGACTTTGCCTTTGTCGTTCTTGATGGCGGTGAGGAACATCAAGCTCTGCAAAGAGCGGTTGTCGCTGAAAGGTGATGGTTCAATAATGATCTTTTCGAGCAATTCAAGCAGAGGACCGTGAAGTTCCATGTGCATAAATGCCTTGACAGTGACGGACACATCATCAGGATCAACACTCTCGGGGATGGCAGTGGCAATGATCTGGTCGATAAGGGCACGGCGGTGGATAGATTCGGGGTTGAGGACTTGTGTCCAGAGGTCGACGTCGCGTCGCTTAACCAGGTATCGAGCCTGGTGCTTGTACATTTGATTTTCGTTGGTAATATTGATGAGCTCGTCATCACAGAAGCCCTTGGCGTAAGCGATGTAGGCGAGGTAAGGGTCTCGCTTCTCGCAGTACTTGCCGACGATGGCGGGGTCATAAAGGTTGTTCTCCTTGAGGAACTTTTCGGGGTTGTTGTTTGAGTCAATAGAGATTTTGGCAATGGCGTTGTAAACTGCATGGTCGGTAGAACCCTGCTCAACCTTGTTGTTGAGCCAAGGCAAGATGAGCTTGAGCCGGTTTCGCTTCTCGACTTCATCCACCAAATCGTCAATGGGGAAAGTGCCGGTAACACTCATCAACAAGTTCTTTACGGTTGTCTCATCGCAGTCAACGTCCAACAATCCGCCGATAACCTGAGGGGTTCTGGCGGAATTGACTCGCTGGACATAAATCTCGATAAAGTTGGTCAAACCGTTCTGGTAAAGGTAAAGAACCAAGTCATGTACAAAATCAAATCTGTCGCAGACAATAATAAGAGGGAGTTGGTCGTCGAGACGGGCCTCCTTGAGGAAGTTCTTGACTTTTTCGGGATTGTAAAAGTTGGACTCTCGGCAGATACGCTCGACCTCACGGATTTGGCCGGTACGGGTAGCCGCTTGAATGTACTTAAAGTGAACCTCGGGGTCTTCGCTGAGGTTGACAATGGAACCGAGATAGTAGTACAGACCTTTTCTGTGTCAGCCGCTTATTCAATATCAACCTCCAGCCGGATGACTTACCGTCAGAGCTCTTGAACTGTTCAAACAATTCGATGAGCTTGACAGAACCAAGCAAATCGGAGTACTTGGTAGCGATCTGCACGACGATCGGCAAGTTTTGCCTCAAGTTGGTCCTCAGCATCTCTTGCAAACAAGCAAAACTCTGCTCGACTGTCAGTCGTCCAAAGTAGTCCACCAGCCACTCGGGCTTGAACAAGTTGGTGTGTACAACAACCCTCTTGATATCATTGATATCCTCGTAATGCTCTAAAGCCCTCTGCACAAGACCCGCCTTCTCGGCAAGGTTCGCAATCCTAGGCCGGTCGTAGTGGGTGAACATTTCATTGCCCAAAATGGCGTCCGCGACCTGAGGAGCGCTCATCAAATTCATCTCAAGTAACCTTGTTTGGAGAGGACCCTGCTCAGGCTTGTTGTCCTTGAGAGCGTCGAGGAGGATGGAAGTAGCTTGTTGGAGCATGTTCTGAGACATGAAGATGTCGACGATTCGGTCAAGGTCAACGAGAGGACCGTTCTCATCATTGACGAGCTGGGTAGCAAACTCGGCACCTTTGTCGGGGTTGATACGCACAAGGTGCTGGAGAAGCTGAGCATAGTCAGGAGTGTAGCCAACCTTTTTGGAGTAGAGAACAATCTTGTCAAATTGCCCGAGCTCGGCGAAACAGGCGACGACCTTGTTAGGAACGTTGGCGCGAAGGTAGACAGATAGAGCGAGGTTCATATCGGCCATTCGACACAGGTCACCGAGCTCCTCACTACTCTCGAGCTTGTTCTCCTTGAGCCACTTTTCAAGGAGCTGCTTCTTGCCTTGCTGGACAACAGGACGGGCAAGCTCAAGAGATTCGTACTTGTTGAGCTCTCCCTTCTCGAGCAAGATACCAAAGTACTGCAAAATGGGAGTAAGGGTACCAGGAACAGCGGGAAGATTCTTGAGAGTCTCGATTGTTTGAGGGGTACGTAACAACCCACGAGGAGAGTTGGCGGCAACCTTGGCAGCCTCGCCGTACTGGCCGTTCTGGATGTAGACTTGATATTGCTGTTGAATCATACCGTCCGCCCCAGGGAGACCCGCACGAGTAGCAAGCTTGATAGCGAGCTCCGGGTTGTTGAGAGTTTCTGCATTGTCAGCAGAGTCCTAGAAAAAGATGAACTCACGTTGGATGTAGGGCACGACAGTTTGCTCGTCCACACTAACACTCAAAACCTGACCCTTCCTGTTGACTCCGATGATTCCTGACAATGTCTCGTATTCGGCGGTAGTGAAAATGGTCTCGCCGGAAATTCTGTTCATGTAGATACACTGACCGGTTTCAATTTCATAAAGGTGAATGAATCCGAACTTCGTGACGAGGTAGAGAATACCGTGCTTCTGGGAGATTTGCAAAGAGACGGGAAAGTCGTTCAGAGCCTCGGCAGGGAAAAACACGTCGACAGCCTTCTTCTGGAAAGGAGGGTTAGGTGCCTGGTGACCAATCTCAACAATGTGCAACTTGGCACCAGCAGCAGTTCTAACTGCAAAGGCAAACAGTTTTGTAGGGTTGGGAGCACCGTCTAGCTTGATGGAAGCGAATGTAGCGGCGTGACCTTCGATGGGTTGTGAAACGCCTCTCTCGATAGAGTAGAGTTGCATGGCACCCTTGATCTTGAAACCATTCTCACCGGGTTGGCCGGCGTTGGGGTTAGAAGAGATACCCACAAGGACGAGCCATTTTTCGTCGTGTGATATTCTATAGTTGATAATTTGGTTGGCAGTGAGGTTGGCGTGTCGGTCAAACACCTGTCGCTAGTTAGCGCGTGAAGATTTAGTCTCAACTCACCTTGGTAGGAGCCGCCTGACCATCCATAACCTTCCAGTGGTACACTTCCCGCTCTGTCACAATACCCAAAGTAGTATCGTTGATCCAGGTCCAGAAAGTCACATCGTCGTTCATAAGGTGGGTACCAAGCTTAGCTTTGGCCCCGAGGTTGAACACTTGGAGCTGTCGACCAGCTGTACACGCGTCAGCCGCTCATTTCTCTTTCATTTGGCTAGCTAACTCACCCTTAAGGGCCAAGATCTTCTCGTTTGCTCTGGGGTTCATGATAGCCGAATCAGCCGTGATAGGCCTCCTAACGACATCACCAGCATCGTTCAAGTTCACAATGACGACCTGAGGTGTATCGCCAGTTTCTCTGACACAGATCCAGGCATCTGATTCGAGCGTTAGTGTTTGGAAGGAGATGGAGGTGGGTTGGATGCCGAGGGCTGTGAGTTGCAGGTGTTCAGTGAACACGATGGGCTTCTCTGGCGCTGCCATGGTGAAGCTGATGTCTGTGTTCTTGGGGATTCTAGAGTAGTGTCGTGCCGCTGTGTTGGGTGTGGGTGGCAAAAGGAAGAAGGGAGGAAAGAGGATGAGTCAGCCGGCAGTTCTAGACTATGAAATGGTAGGGGGATGGTAGTTGGATGGGTTGGCTGGTTGCTGACAGTGAGAGAGGAGGCCCGAGCGCCCGGACGCGGTGCGTGATGACGACGCACAGAGCCACGTGGCGGGTTTATCGGCCTTTACCCCCCGAGGCGCTTCGACACGCGCCTGCCTTCTAACGTCGCACAGATTGTCGGCACTGTTTCTTTTTTTTTAATTACAGCATTTACCGACTGTTCAGTCTGAACGGCAATAACTCAACCTGTATGAATCATTAATATAGAGAAAATCCGAACATTTTGGCTAATGCCTCCTTGCGAGTGATAAAGGGATAAAGGAAGGGGTTGCATAAAGGACTTCATCAGGCTTACATGATGTACTGTCGAACAAACCTCTGAGAGGTAGAAACTCTAGCACTTCATTCTTGTTGTGTTTCTTTTTTCTGTGACGACTGAGACGTCCCATTGCGAAACATGTACGTACCTCCCTACCCTCCCCCAACCTCGCATATCGAGCGAGTGTCTTTTGCCACCTACATCAGGCTCAGTCGCTGATAGATTCAAAAGGGCAGAACCATACTCGCCTTCTGTACAGCCCCCGACATACTCATACGGCCGGCCACAATCTGGTAGTCTCAGCCAAGGTCCCACGGTTGTTGGTACGTTGAGAACCCCTTCCTAAGTTACAATGACGTTCAAGCTATTGGTTATGATGACATTGACGCTTCCATCCTTGTAGAACGATTTGGTCAACGTAATCAGACCCAAGATCAAGTTAACACCCCCAATCGGCACAGGCAACAAGGGCAAGTTGATTCTCAAAGTGCCAAAATCGCTTCCATAAACACCCAACTCGAAGAAACTAAAACGATCATCCACAACAATATAGAGTCCCTCACTGAGAGAGGGGAAAGGCTGGAACACCTTGATCAGCGGACTCGTACGTCGTTTGTTGCTTCTGATAATGAAAATGAAAATGGTGTAAAAGAGGCCATAGAAATGGATGGGTTAAGAGAAAGTTTAGAAAGGTTAATGGATGACGGTGCCCTAACACCCTCATTTTCGGATTTAGATGATCTTTCGATACATGCTCAAACGTTTAAAACGCAAGCAACGACCACTCGCCGAAAATTCTGGTGGAAAAACAAGAAAGTGCGTCTCCTCTTCTCTCCCCCTCTTCCACCATCCTCTCTTGCTGTATATCTTCTGTCTGATCTGACCTTGACCTATTGACCTAACAACAATCGACCAGTGGACGATCGCGATAGGATTGTTGTTGGTCCTTATTATCGCTGGGATCGTAGCTGGCGCTATCAAAGGATCACATTAGTGAATGTTCAACCGAAAGCCCAAAGGTTTTTACGAGGAGTGAAAGTGGGCTGAATTAGGCTGAGATGTAGATGATAAATGACGAGCATTACCTTACATGTCTGAAGACATGAGATTCTGGATACGTAAGAAAATGTAGACGTCGATATGTGAATATGCAAGACCAAGAGATGTATGTACACTGCTGCTACGTCATCCTTTTCCCTCTCTCTTCCACCTTCACGCGTTCCTTTATTAGCGACAAGCCACTAACCACTCATTGCTTATTGCTCCTCAAGCCTCAGCACAGCTACACTTTCCACATGTGCTGTCTGCGGGAAAAGGTCAAAACCCCTTAAACTCTCTACTGTATATTTCCACTCTTTCACATCTTCTCCTTTTCCTTCACTAGCTTGTCCACGCTTGTTACTTTCATGGACGAGGTAACCCACATCCCTCGCTTGGGTGTGTACGTTGCACGAGACATAGACGATAGTGAGGGGTCGGAAGTTGAGGAGTTGATCGAGGAAGGGAGTGTCGCAGCCTTTCCTTGGAGGCTGCATTTTCATTGGATAAGCTTTGCCATTTGCTTAAGAGAGGCAAGAAAAGAGAGGAGGAGGGGACTTACGTCAACGACGACACAAGAATGTCCTCCCGCAAAACCCTGCTCGGCCAACCCTCCAAATATATCCTCCGCTTTCCCACACAACCACGTCGTCTTATCCTTTAACCCATTCATCTCCGCATTTCTCCTCGCTGCTTCTATACTGAGCGAGGAAATCTCCACCCCAGCGACCGCGGTGAATGATGGGGAGAGGGTGATGCCGAATAAACCGGAGCCGCAGTAAGTGTCTACGAGGTGAGTCGGGCGGGTGTTGTGGGGGTTGGGATTGGAGGGGAAGATGGCTTCTTGGACGTATGTAGTGAGTGGGATGAGAATTGAGTTATTGTTCTGGAAGAAACTCCCCGCTGTGAAGGTGAACAACCATGGTCCTACGCGTTCATACACTTGCGCCTTGTGATCCGTCACTGCTACATGTTCCTCCTCGCCCGCTTCTTGTACGTTCCACGGGTTCTCCGCTGTGGGCAAAGGCTTAGGTTCGGGAAGGGCATCACGTAAGAGGATGGTGGCGCCCTTTTTGTAGGACATGATGCTAGATTTGACTTGGGCACGAGAGAGGGTGAGTTGGGTATTAAGTACGGGCGTGGCGATAGGACATTCTTCGATATCCATCACACCGGGTTTACCTTTACGTTCAAACCCGACTCTGCACTCCCATCCTTCCCTTGCCTCATTCTCCGCGTTGAGCGCTTCTTCTTCCCCAGTAGAGGCTGCTTCCGCCTGAAGCTTGGCGAGCTTTTCCTTTGCCCATTTAGGAGGGGCATCAAAATGTGGGGTAATTTTGGTACGGTATCCCCACTGTTTAGGGGAACCGATGGTGGGTAAGATGGTAGGTACTAGAGAAGATGGTAAAGTGGAGAATCGTTCATATGCAAGTTGGACGGTGCGTAGTTTATGTTGGAGTTGGAGGTGATAAGGTACAGGTTGAAGTTGACATCCGCCGCATTCTCCAAAGTACTTGCAACCCGCATCCGGGTTGACCCGCCTGTCGCCTTCACCGCCTCGGTAAGTATCGCTGTATTCCAGGATTTCGACGAGGTCTGCGAGGCAATGGAGACGGTCATGTTTGTAGATTTTGGCACGGATACGGTCGCCAGGGTGGGCAAAGGGGGTGATGATGGCCCATTTCTTATCGCCGGATTGGAATAACGACAGAGATTCGCCTGCCTTAAAAATTAGTGGATTGATTTTATATAGGGTGAAAGAGAGATAAACCCCACCCGAAACAGTAAAAGCACCGGCAGTCAACTCGACAACCGCAAAACTACCCAACTCGCTCGGCGCCTCCCATTCACTCCCATCCTTCTTAGCCAACAACTCGTCGACATAGTTAGATCCGAGGAAATCACGGACATCATGCCACATGACATCTGCCGGAGAGAATGGTTCAGGCAAGGGCTTCCTTCCCTTTCGCTTGTCTCTCTTTGTCTGTTTCTTGGGCTGTTGCTGAGGCTTTGACGGTTCTGCAAAGAGAGCATTGACGGGAGCCTCTGTGACGTGTGTAAAGTCTGCAGGCAGTTCCTGTTTGAGACGCTTTGCGGGAGGAGAGCGGATGGGGCTGGTGGTCATTGTGAATGTTCTAATACGAGTTACTGTGGATATGAGACGCCTTGGGATAAGACTTTTCAACATTTATCTCGTCGCAGCTTGCAACTTTCTGTAAACAAACCGGCCAATCCCTTCCAAGACGTTTGTGAATTTTTGGTGGAGGCGATTAGTTATTTATATGTTAATTAAATATTAGTTTGACCTTAATTATCACTTTAACCAGGCCGCGTCACTCTCCGCTGCGCCTAAGTCGCTATCTTCTCTTTCCACCAAAATACACATATCTATCTTCCTCCAATTGTCACTATATCCCCAAGCACTGCCCGTTAACAATGTCAGCCGAAGGATCAACATCGCAACAAGTAGTCGCTCCTCAGGGAATGGCCCCGGAAAAGTACCAGGCGATCAACGCTTACCGCGATGTGAGTCAAGCAGATCATTTGCTGTTCGCGGAGTATTAACGCCATTATAGAAAGTCAAGGAGCACAGCCGAATGTCTGAGCAGCTCAAGAATGGTGTGTTAAGCATCCTGTTGCCCATCCATCGCTAATGCAATGAAACAGTTCGCTTAAATATCCGGACTCTTGGAAATGACTATGACAAGACAGAAGATGACATCAAGGCGCTTCAAAGTGTCGGTCAAATCATCGGTGAGGTATTGAAGCAGCTTGACGATGAACGATGTATGCTTAATTTTGCCCACACAACCTCACACCGATACTAATCTACCCACAGTCATCGTCAAGGCATCTTCTGGACCCCGATACGTCGTCTCCTACCGACCCACTTTACCTGCCCACAAGCTCAAACCTACTACTCGAGTCTCTCTCGACATGACAACCCTCACTATCATGCGTATCCTCCCCCGTGAAGTCGATCCTATGGTTTACAACATGTCTCTTGAAGATCCCGGATCGGCTACTTTTGCCGGCATCGGTGGTTTAGGCGAACAAGTGAGAGAATTGAGAGAGGTTATCGAGTTGCCTTTGATGAACCCCGAATTGTTCGAGGTGTGTACATCCCTACCTTTTTTTCGGCTGGCAAAAGAAGCGATGGCTGAACTGATTTAATGGTAGCGAGTGGGTATCAACCCGCCCAAAGGTGTGTTGCTTTACGGTCCTCCTGGTACAGGAAAGACACTCCTCGCAAGAGCTGTAGCCGCTACTCTGAATACCAACTTTTTAAAAGTCGTCTCCTCAGCCGTACGTCTCCCACCCATGCTATTGCTTCCTCATCACCACCAATGCACAATGCTAACCCTCCCCTTCTTTTCTCGTAGATTGTCGACAAGTACATTGGTGAATCAGCACGTCTTATCCGAGAAATGTTTGCCTATGCCAGAGAACACGAACCATGCGTCATATTTATGGACGAAATCGATGCTATCGGAGGGAGGAGGTTCTCACAAGGAACAAGTGCGGATCGAGAGATCCAACGTACACTTATGGAAGTGAGTCCAGTCTCACACCTTCTCCTCCTACCCATCTTATTAACCTGCCCTTTCAATCTTAGCTTCTTAATCAAATGGACGGCTTCGACTCCCTTGGTCGCACCAAAATTATCATGGCCACCAACCGCCCTGACACGCTTGACCCCGCTCTCCTGCGTCCCGGCCGTCTCGATCGAAAGATTGAGATTCCCCTTCCTAACGAGCAAGGTCGATTGGAGATTTTAAAAATTCACGCGAAAAAGGTGAACAAGAGTGGGGATATCGATTATGAGGCAATTGTGAAATTGAGTGATGGGTTTAATGGTGCTGATTTGAGGAATGTCTGTACTGAGGTAAGTCGTCTTTCTATCTTTCCCCTCAGTGGGACAGGAATTTGACGGTTCTTTGGTTTTTTCCTCTAGGCGGGCATGTTTGCTATCCGAGATGATAGGGATGCTGTGGTTCAAGAAGACTTTATGAAGGCTGTGAGGAAACTGAACGAGGCAAAGAAACACGAGACTACTATGTGAGTATTAATTACCTACATACCGATTTATTATCTTGAATGCTCATTTGATGTTAAAGGGATTATACTGCTATATAAGCTGGACCTGTGGACATCCATAGAATAGTTTTGGAAATGTAGGAGGTGGCCCAATGCGTGATGCATTCATACATGTAATATCGATTATCGACCATCGAATCGAAAACTACAAGAGGACACGGCAACACGATACTTTAAGAATGACGGAGGTGGTGGGGTAATAATGTGATCAACATGGCTGCAGCCATATGGAATAATAAACATCACTTCTACTTCATTTACAGCCACACCGCATCTCCATTTGCCTGGTACTCTTGGTACGCGTGATCAAACATTTCTTGAATGCTTCCCACCTCTCCTGCGCCCATCGTCCTTTGCCTTCATCTTCCCAGAATGTTTCTAGTGATTGATGGAATTTCGTTCGTCGAGGCACAACGTACCTAATCATTACCCCGGCCCCGTTATTACTGCCACTGTTTGATAGATGATAACAATTCCAAGCGATACAAAAATGAAGCCACATGGGTCGGATGTATTGTCTCGGGCCGACACGTCCAGAGACGTCGAGATCGTATATGATTATAAATGTGTTCGCGAACGTCGGGCCATGATGTTTAGACGAAACAGGAGGGATCCGGGATGAAACTGAGGAAAAAGAAGATGAAGAAGACAAGGAAAAGAGATCGTAGAGGAGAGAGAGTGTGCGAGAAAAAGAGATAATTGGGATAGGCACAAAAAGATCGAATGTCAGATGTAATTTTACTTCCATCGCTTTGGCCTTTGTTGCTGACACCGAGTCTATCGCTGCAGAGCACAACATATCCACTGCGCAGGGGGTTCCTGTATCCGTCAAGTCGTAGGTTCCATGCCGTCGGTAAATGTCTGACGAGTTCGTCAGATCGAAGCAAAGGGATACGCTTCCTAGATTAGGGCCGTCTCTGGATCCGGACCCTATGTAAGTGAAAAAGGCCTTGATGAGTGGTGTCCAGTAGTCCTTGATTGCTTGGGCCGATCGCAACCCATTGGAGCTAGAGCTTGCTTGGTTGAGGGCGATGTCGCTGATCAGTTGTTTGCTGAAATGGGCAGTCTTGACATTTCCGAAAAGCGGTTTCGTGTTGCTTGATGGTTGGCCATGGTTATGGCGATCCTTCCATTCCTCGAGGACTTGAACCAGCTCTCTCATGCCCTGCGCATCCCTTATACTGATTTTCTCGGCCGTCATCATTGCTTTCACTTTCGTCTTTTTCCCATCCCTAACCCCAATCTCATCTTCATCCTCTATTTTTGTCCTAGCAAGCCCTTTAAGTAACCCATCAACCAAACCTCCTTTGACTACCAAACACCGATAAATTAACCCAACATACCGATCATAGCATAGCTTATTAAGCCGACAGGCTAAAAGCGGATCGAGATGGTCTGTTATGCGAAACAGAATGAGAGGGTAATCAGCAAGATCGACGCGGAAGCGGAAAGTAGCGAGATGAGGAGCGCGGCCGGTGCAGGGATAGCTGCCGGGGATAAAGGGATGTTCTTCAGGGGTCTGCACATACTCAATCCGCGTGGTCTTGGGAACCCCCACTGCTCTTTGAGCAGCCACAACTTTCTGGATCAATCTTCTTGTCACCTCCAAAGCAGATACGGACCCATCCATAGCCCCGCCAATTAGTCTCAATACCAGTACTACCACTTGCAAGAACCGTTCAAGAGAGCTCAAAAGCACGTCCGAATAAGGGCGAGAAGGGGAATGCAGGAGGAGAGTGTGAGATTTACGTTTCACGGTCTGGCTTGGTAGCTCGTCGCTTGAGCATTCGTCGTCAGGAGGCGTCAGAATGATGGATGGGGATTCTGGGATGCCCAGAGTGAGACGAGGACGACGAAAAGGTGTAGTTATTACGTTAGGAATGGGAATAGAACCTTGTACGCTCGGGCTGGGTACGTGATAGTTGGATGCCGAGTTTGACGCCGCAGGTACAAGAGATGGGGTTACAAAAGTGTCGTAGGTCCGGGATTTGATAGGAGTCCGGCGAGTGGAGGAATAAACAATTTTCAGAGGTGCGGTTGGCATCTTTTCATAAGAGTCTTGATTATCCACGGTATCTTTGCGTGGCTTGATAAGATCGATAGCTTTCAAAACTGTAGGAAGGGATGGGTTGGCGTTATCGAATTGCTCGAGTTGCGGTACGACTTCAAGTTCTGACCTGGGCACAATAGTCCAATCAGTCAAATTCTCTTCTGCTTCACTTCTTCCTCTTCTTTCCCCAGAAATGGATTGCGAGGTAGATGATGAAGAAATGTTGTTGGAATATTGAAACTCAGGCTTCTTGCGCCGTAAAATACGGGTGCGAGCTTTGATCTTGTTGATCAGCGGGGCGGCGTGGAAAGGAGAATTTGATGTCGTTGGAGGGATAGACATGTACAGCGTTTGAACGACAGGCTATTGGGCGCGTTAAATACAATATCCATGTTTGGCGATGGGATGAAGCTTACTGCACAGCGCAAGGTACACACTTGTGCGTTCCGTTACACAAGACAGACGAAGAGTAAATAAGGCTTACACTCGTACACCGTTGCACAACGCAGGAAAAGAAATCCGGTAATGGGAATTGAAGATTCAAGGGAGGAGCGACTGAGATGCGGAATGGTGTACAAGGTATCCAGGCAAACGACAAAAGCAAG
Source organism: Cryptococcus neoformans H99 (assembly GCF_000149245.1). Taxonomy (NCBI): domain Eukaryota; kingdom Fungi; phylum Basidiomycota; class Tremellomycetes; order Tremellales; family Cryptococcaceae; genus Cryptococcus; species Cryptococcus neoformans. The sequence continues at coordinate 56,905 of NC_026754.1, read as the reverse complement.
AAGAGGACAAGTTGATGGAGAACAGAGAATGAGCGTGAGATTCTCTTACAGCAGTAGTATCGCTCAACCTCGGCATCGGAGTTCGCCGACGGACAACGACGGCCGGCCAACAAGTGCCAAATAAGTAACGTTAATTACAATGATTAGGACGCTCTCAGCACACAACGAAGGATACGAGCCTGCTGCCTGTTATTGTCATGTTTTCTGCCTCTGTCAAAATCCGCAGCATCTAAGGCTTTTTTCACCACAGCATCTAAAAGCTCTTTCACATGAGATAATACCAAGCTCTAATTTCCGTACACATAATTAATTGCCATGGCTTGCTGTGGCTTCTGAGTTTTGAGGCTTCGCGGAGGTGACACTTGAGTGACTTGCGGTGACATACGCCAAGGTGACAGCCTGCGACACCTTCGGATATCGGCAGTCGGGTTCCTTCCCTTCTTCACTTGCATGTCCTTGGATGTTCTATGATTTATGATGGTTGTTCACGCACAGCTTCCAGCTACATTTGCTCTTCGTTCATGTGAGTTTGGCGGTATAATTAATTAGCCGCAGCCATTAGGGAAGAACAGGAAAATAAACACAAAGGCAGACCGTAACATAACTCCCTTGCCAGGTCCAAGGGGACGGCAGAGGCCAACAAGCTTATCCAAATCGTCCCCTGAATACTGACTAAAAGGCTTCCCTATTTCCTGGAGCTCCTGAAACTGAAAGGGAAACTAGACGGACAAAAAAAGATCAATAAAGAAACCGTGATCCGAATCCGTCCGTAGAAAAAGAAGCAGAGAATTTGTAAAAAGGCTTCGTAATGGTGACGTAAGCCCTTCCTTATCGCATAATGCCAAAGGCGAACGAAGAATTTGCATCTGTTGAGGAGCGCGGTATTTGTGGAAACGGCATGGAGGTCATTACATGTAGAGTCATGTCTTTACATAGCTGTTACACGCGTACTTGTAATGTTGTTATGTGCACAAAAAGGAAACAGTAATTGATGATAGAAGAAAGTCAAATAGATTGAAGATGTAATGGTTAATGCGGATAGTTGAGTCCTTTTTTGGTATAGAGTTCCTGGAGGTGTTACAACTAAATTCGGAAACGGATTGACCAGACAGACCTATAGACAAAGCAGGGACGAACAGAAGACAAAAAAAAAAGAATAAGCTGCGGTTGCAGACCAGTAGACGACTTTATGCCCTCGTTTCGGACAAAGGCGTAAGCAAAGGCCCGTCACCTGTCGTATAACATTTTGAAGGTGCCTCCGCCTTTGTTCGTTCACCAGGATCGAATTGTGAAGCAGGAAGCTGAAGGCTTTCAACAGAATTTATAGGTACGATAGCTCTGGGCTATGAGGACTGTAAAATTAGTTTGGGATAACTCATTCGGGAGATTAAGATCAAATGCTTGACGCTTGATGACTTACCGGCATATTTTCATCTCTCTTCGGCAACCGTTCGTTACTCCCACCCCAAAACGTCTCCCCGGCATGGCTAGGCGAAACGAGGTCTGAGATCCTTATCAATCTCGGTGAAACTTTTTCTCCCTTTTCGCCTTCTTGAAATCTCTGCTGGCCTTTTGCATTTGGGGCGGAGGGCGGACGTGGAGGTTCGGCCGAGGGAGCTGCGAAGGGTTGGATAGGGGGAAGGACAGTATCTGATCGGCGGCCCGTCATGGTGGTAACGGTAGCTTGTGTAGGCGGGCGGCCAGCGATACCATACGGCTGCCATTCCTCAACCCTTCTTCTTTTCAGATCTCCCCCTTCTTGAGCTTGAAGCGCAGCTTCCGAATGGACGTAGTCGTGCATCTGTGTACTCCAAGCGACGTCAGGCGTGGGATAAGGGTTCTCGTAAGGTCTAGAGAAGGAGGTTGGTCGGGGTAATGTAGGTCGCTCCCCGTTCGGATTGGCGACAGGCTGGGTAGGGGGTAGTTGGGTCTTGGGATACATGTTGGATGAAGGGGTGGGAAGTTGCGATGCTGCTCGAGCAAGAGTAGAAAGAGGATCGATCGGTGCTTGTTGTTGGATTGGTGGAGGGTAGGCAGGGTTCATAGGTAAACCACCAATGGACGGTCTGCTTCTCTTCAACTCCCTATCCGACCAGATCCTCCTCAAGCCTTCGACATCACTAGCCAGTCCGTTGCGGAATAAGACACTTTCGAGATCATGTATCCATCCTTGAAGATTACTTTCATGTTGCTGTGACACTGAGAGTGCATTTTGTAAAGCGGTGTTGTCAGATTTGAGGTTGGCCACGTCCCGCTCAAGGTCGGCAATGTGGTTTGCACGGCGTACTGTGAGATATTAGCATGAGATGGGATAGACAAAAGTAAGAACCTGAATCGGAACGGAGAATATGGGGAACCTACATCGCAAATTCCTTTGCTTGACGCGATTCTTCTCTCTCCGTATTTCAAGCTTATCTCTTTCCACCTTGTCATCATCCTGCTCGCTGTCCGTTTCGCTATAATGGTTGTGTGACGACTGGGCCTGACTTCCATGTCTGCTTGAAGTAGTGGAATGGGAATTGGAAGTGTGTCTCGGAGGATGAGATGGTTGCGATTGTTGTTGCGCATGAGGCTGAGGTTGCGGATGGGAAGATTGTTGGGAAAGGTGCATGGCGGGAGGCGGGTGGAGGTTGGGAGGTGCGAATTGAAAGGGGTCTTTGTGGCCAGGTGTAGCTGGTGTAGGGAACGGGGGGTGATACATTGTAGGATATTGCAATGCTGTTGTGGAAAGAGTAGTTGCACCCTTGGGAAGATCGGGTACTGGTTGGTTATAAACTTGGCGGCGTCTTATGGACGAAAAAGTAACTCAAGGCAATCAAAGGTCACCGAATCGAGATTCGCAGATCTTTTAAACTTGCGTAAAAGAACTGAGGACCAAAACTGAGGACCAAAAAGATGTTCCAGCTCCGACGGATCCTGCACTGTTGATCTCCGCAGCAAATGTTGGGAGGATGGTCGAAGGGGTGTGCCCAAAGGCAGGCCATATACTTCTTGCTGTGATTCAAAGGACGCCGAAGAGCTCTCGTCCAGCCGAAGATCACGCGCGGCGTAACAATGGTGACAGTCTGTGGCGACAGCGGGGAACAGAGTACAAGCTCTGAAAAGCAATGATTGAAGGATGGGCGTCGCTCGTCAGCGTGCGGCGTATTGTCGTGTTGTAGCGTCGTTGTGGGCTTGCGGCTATGGGTGGAGGAGTGGAGGATTTAGAGGCGGAACGGGTGATGTGTTCAGCTGACAGCTGGAGCGTGGGGCACAGGACCAAACGTTTATGGGGCTAAGCTTAATAACACTGGAGATAGGAGACGATTGAAAGTTGGAAGATAGAGATATGCTGCGATAGAGACCGTGCTATTCGTCATCTTAACCTTCTGGCATCTGTTTCGAATGTTGTCTGAATGATTTGTAGAAGACACCTCGAGATTTGTATAAAACGTTGACAGCCGGCCGTCGTTCTCACCGGTGCGAGTTCAGGGTTTTTTAAGGGATCTCTGGGTTTAAACTTGGGCCGGTAGCCGACGAGCTCGCTTTCTCCCTCGGCTTTTGTTTTTGTTTTTGTTGCCCGGAAGCAAAAAAAACGCTTTGTGTCTTTCTGCTAGGAGGTCATAGGCGTGCGGATGGCAACCGTTAGTGACTGACCCTGAACATGGAACTTCATCCTAAATGCCCTCTTGAGCTAACAACAGCCAAGAGTCGTGACATTGCAGTTGTGTAATCTCGTGAATCTCATGTCTTCTGCGCCCTTCGTTCTTCTTTCCGTCGGCATAAAGCTATATTGACAATCTGTCCTGCATTTTTCTAACAATTCGAATGTTGGAAGAACGGAGGGTATTAATAATTACGTTCAGTACACGCAAATTGGCTTTTGACTTGCGACATGCCAGAACCCCTGAGACTTCTTCTTCCTTCCGCAGCTCCCAAAGCACACTCGCACGGCCATGAAAATGACGCTCCAATGCCATCAGTTCGTCTATTCTCAGCTAATTGATGCCGTGCCATGTATGTCACCCGTGTCACCGTCAGTCACCAACGAGAAGAAATTAATAGGAGCACGAAAAACTTAACCATTTACCGATTTTTTTTTGTTCCGGCGTAATGATTGTTGTGACTTATTTCGGTATTCGGCGTAGACGATGGAGATGGACTGATACATCATGCATGGATTGCTATCATTGATGGATGATGATGTGTGCATAGAATGCTGGATAATTGACAATTGATGTTGGTCGGTTTTCTTTGTGCCGTGGTATGCTTTCTGCTGTTTTTCGTTTCGTACCACGAATAATAATAACCTCCTTTCCGTTACTCTCAGAGCCCAGAGTTTGATGCAGCGATTTCAATAATAATGATGACTCGTCATGTCTGCAAGGGTGGAGTACCTTCATTGGATTCATCTATGGGACGGATTCGAAGGCAGAAGAAGAAGGGGGGGGTATCTTCTTGACGAGGTTCCTTTTGTTGTTTGTCTTACCCATCTCTCGCTCATCTGTTAAACCATTTCTTGATCTTTCGGCCCGAAACCACCTACTCTATGGTTTGCAGTAGGCAAGGAGCAGGAAAAGGGGATCACCAGTGATCACTGACCGCCGGTCACGGGCCGTCGGCCTTTAAATAGACAGACGTCAAACTTTGCGATTTGAAACAACCCAAATGATTTGATGCATGATGAAGCGTAATGAAGATAAATAATTTCTGATTGGTTGTGCGGTTACCATCTGTTGCTGGCAAGGAGGAGGAGCTGCCGATGTTCGGCAGTGCTTGTGCAGCAAGGTGAAGGTTGAAGCGTCATAAGTCAAATTGTCATCTGGTTATGAATTGCGAGCAGGCGGGTCATGATGAGTTTGCGAGCAGATCACAGGAGGTTACCTACTAATATACACCACCTACGATTCAATGCAATTGCCAGCAACTCTTCCTCGGTCCCATGGCCATCCCTGTTGAAGGCACATTTATGTATTTCAACTCAACCCGGTCGAACCTCGATACTACCATATGCTCACATTAATACATTTTTTACTTCCTCCCTGATAGGTGAGTATTTGCGGCCCATATCATTATTATGGTCTGTGGCACCGGCCCAGGAGTCACGAGTCTAACGCGGTGCTGCGAAAACCACGACGGACATGGCCGGTAAGTCGATTGACTTTTGATTATGTAACGTGGTTGCTCCGCGTCAAAACAAGCGCCACGGCGGACGAAAGTAATCCGAAGTCCGAAGGACGAGTATGATATTGGCCCAAAAATCCGCCATTCTAGGCGTTTTTCGCCATAAATTGGTTGGAGGGACCACTGTCTTTGGGAATCGTACATCTTCCATCGTTTCTCTACGCGATCGCCCAACATCGACCTCAAGGGCGAGAATGTCAGATCGACCCCTCAGAAATATCAACCTAAGTACCCCGCATGATGGTACGGATGAACAAAAGCCTCTAGAAGATCACAAATACCGAAGCCCGATACGAGGTATGATAATGCCGAAAACTCTTTTGGGAGGTTTAGCTTATGTTGTAAATTCTCAGAGATTTTCTTTTCGCGCAATCTTATCTGATCGGCGGACGTTGTTTTCAGGTTCTTTTCGATTGAAAACTAACGAAGATGATTATCGCTATTCTTTAATCATCATTCATGCTATTCAGCGGACTCTCTTCCCCACATATTCACGAAAGCGCGCGTGGAATACTGATCGGCGGTATGTACCTGCTAGCACAAGTTGCTACATTCCTTGGTTGGTTACTGGGGTACGTCTTTTTCTCACTTGTTTGGCGTGTTGGCGCCTAACCTCCATTTTATTTGCAGCTCCCAGACAAGCCAGTCATTGCCATCCCTGTCCATTACTTCTCAGTCAAAACTCTCATGCGGCTCTATATCGCATCCCATCACGTCCGGATATGTGCATCTTGAAGGCGGGAACTTGTTCTTCTCCCTGATCGAGGCCAAGGAATCTGCGAGAAATAACGGATTGGTGATCTATTTTGAAGGTGGACCCGGAGGAAGCGCGATGGATTACCCTTTCCTTGGTGCCGGACCATGTCAGCTTACCCCCGAAGGAGGAACTACACTTTCACCCGCACCATATCCATGGACAGATCATGCCAATCTCTTGGTACTTGAATACCCCATTCCTACTGGATGGTCCTATAACACTACTTTTCAAATACCACACGATTCATCTGCCGGTGCTGCTGAAGACTTTGATGACTTTCTTCAAGCTTTGCTTCACCATTTCCCTCAGTTTGTTCATCAACCATTGATCATTAGCAGCTTGTCATATGGAGGGACAACGGCCGCTCACATGGCTTCGACTGTACTACAAAGGAACCAGAATGCAGAGATGTTTTCCACGAGGATCAAAAAGCGGATTGATCAGTTAGTACTGGGTAATCCCTTTGGCGATGTCGTGACGGTCGTGTAAGTTGATCCTTTCGTAGCCTGCGTTCGTAATCTGATCAAGCCAACAGATACCAGAACCTTCATCACCTTTGCTACACCCCTCCAGCTATCCTCCCTGCCTCCTCTTGCGAGACACTCGAATCCTACCTTACACCATGTCTTGACCGTCTCGCATTCCTCACGTCAGAATCCACCTCCCATCTTTCCACTCGTGAGCTCCGACTCGAGGCTGCTAAATATTGCGCACCGCCATTCGAGTTGACTTGGAAGGACGCAAGGGTAGACAGGTATGACAATCGCAAACCGCCATGCTGGCCAGTAGGCACATGTTGGTGGTGGAACGATAGTTTGCGAGCTTTGATGAACAGTGATGAGATGAAGGAAATCGTGAGTGCACATTTTCACATTAGTTAGATCGCTCACTAACTTGAGCGGCAGTTTGGTGTCCCGTCTCATTTGACTTGGGGTTTTCTGGGCCTTTCTAGCTTGTATTTCTACCTTAATGCGGACAAGTAAGTTTCATTCTCGCCTTAAGGGAGACGTGCTAACATGCCATCTCACAGTATGCAAACTGCATATCACCTCCTTCCTGCGGTCATCGACGCTGGTACCCGCATCTTTGTGTACAGCGGTATGAACGACACTATCCTCCCTTATGAAGGTTCGCTCGTTTGGGTACGCCTAAAATATTCTCTTACAACCTTACAACTGATATTCTTGTTTAGATGTCCCGTATCCCTTCTTCCCAACTTTCAGCATTCCGCCAACCCCCCATCACCATTCCTTCACCAGCGGGGCCGTTAGAAACAGCATTCAGAGGCATCGTCCATAATCCCGGAGGTGCCGTCACGCTATATGGCTTCCCAGATGCCGGACACATGGCGCAGGCAGATCAGCCGACCGTGGTTTGGAAGATTTTGGAGAATGCGGTGAAAGGAAAGAACTGGAATCCACTTGAAGGATGGTGGTAATGGAAATGTCAAATATATGAACATGGCCGGCCTGCACCCCAGTTCGACTGGGTTGGGAGTGTTTGCTTTATAAAAACCGGATAGATACGTGACATATGATTTGGATAGAGAGTTCATGTACCCTCGCAAGGTGGCGAAACCCCTTCTTCCGTAAGCCTAATAGGATCTTTATTCTTTCTATACATCTTCTTTACTCCCCAGCAACCCACTCAACAATGTAACTATCACAATGCCACCCACTCCCACGCCTACACTCGGCCCCACGACCCATTTCCTGCCCCAGATACCTCTTCGTCTCAGACCTTGCTCAACACCAGATCCAGTGTGGACTCCCTACCGAACACTCTCTCCCGGCGTCCCATTCACAGTGCAAGTTTCAGCTTCTTCATGGACAACAGAATCCCAAGCAGGGGTGGAATGTATGCTGAAATGGATTGACGCCCTTGCCAGTTGTAGGATCGATGGCTTAAATGGGAAGATCGTCGACTACGTGATTCGGCTCTTTCTCTCTCCTCTTCCCTTTCCCGTTCCCCCTCTCCTTCGCCTTCTTTTCTCAAATCCCTTGATTCTTTGCCTCGGCTCATGATATGCTCGCCAGTTGCGGTTGAGAATAACCCTTTCTCAATATCAACATCACCATCAAAACCAAAACCCAGACCAAGGCCAAGGCCAACGTGATCTTCTGTCCGTCTATATAGCGCCTCTTGCTTGAAAGAAGGAGAAGAAGCGCGCGAGTATGTACAGTCTAATATTCTTCTCAATCCGTTCCCATACGCCTTGGACTTTGTTTTCATGTTGCCCTCTGTCATAGCCATACGCGTCTTCCTGGATCACCTTTCCTTCCATGAAAACCCAGATGTCGACCATGTCCCAATTTCAGTGGCGTAGGAGGCGGAGCTAATTGATCATCGATCTGCTCGGGGAAGGTGATTACTCCTTCTCGTTCTTCTCTTATACCTATCCCTACCCTTGACCGGGCTTCCCTCCCTCCCTTTGGTCCCGATATCGCGAACCCGTCCCTCGTACCTTCATCGTCGCTCCTAGCAAAATTTGGGGTCGGGTGTGACTGTCCATAAGGCCCAGAACAAGGACTGGAATCTTCCCCATCTTCGTCACTCCCTAACTCGATGAACACATCCTCCCAGCTTCCCCTCCTTTCCAGCTTTCTTGAATATTGAAGTTGAAAACGATGGGGCATGCTTTGAACTTGAGCGACTCGAGTTTGAAGGGGCAGGGCTGGAGAAACGTTTTTCTATCATCTTCCTTGCTTGTGCGGTGGGTCGAGGAGGGATGAGGAAAGGAGGAACGAGTAGAAGGGAGCTGGGACACAGGCCTACGGTCACCGGAGGGGTTGGAGAAGGATGATGGGGTAGGGTAAGTTGGGTGGCTGAACCACATATAAGGAGGACGTGGAAGCGGGAGAACAGAGAGGTAAATGTGGCCTTATAGGACCATCGCCAGCAGGAGGGCAAGGCGATGAAAATTGTGATGATGGGGTGCGGGTATGGCGGTTAGATACAGAAAACCGCGAGATTTTGTAGACCCTCTTATAGGGTCTGGAGGTTTCAGAGCTTTTTGTAGATTGTTGCGATACCTATGAGATAAGACGGGGATGGTTAGTTTTCAGCCCAGAAGATGAGCGGAAGCAAGATGGGGAGGGCAGATTAGAAAGGGGACGGACACGTTTACCAGACTTGAGCATCTTTTCAAGGATGGCTGTCCGGCCTAAGAGCATCTCCAAATCTCCTTCCTCCTCCCTTTCACCATCTTCGCCTTCCACGGCTTTGCGGGTCAAGGCAGCATTGGTTTCTTCGTACTTGTGCATCTCTCACCCTTTTGGCCAGGACGTATCCAAGGGTGATCGTTGAGCCTCGTTTTGATGATCTGGTCGAGGCGGTTGACTTTGTTGATTTTGTTGATTTGATGGATTTGGATGAATTCAAAGAGAATTGGGAAGTGGTAAACTTCTCGTCCTCCTTGTCGAAACCGTTCTCATTGGCAATTACCCTGTTCCCATTGAAACCCACAACGACATATTTGTACTCGCCCGAACATGATCTTCCACATTTGGCGAGGCCAAATCGCCCATACCGCTGTACCCTGACCACGCGGACCAGGTGGAGGAGCGTTTAATACCTTGAATTGAACTTGGATCTTAGGTAAGGAAAGAGTAGAGCTTTGTTGCTGTGGTTGCAGCCGTGCAGGTAGAAGTGGGAGGTGGAAGGGGTAAAGAAGAATGGAGGGATAGAGGGGATGCGAGAAGAAATCTCCCAGGAGGAGGTTGCGTCTAAGGGAGGTTGGCGTGAGCATTTCCAAGCCGTTTAATCCCATTCCCATTCTCGGGGACCTCAAAGTCTAACATCGCTCCTGCCGGCGTCGAAACAGTAAGCCGCATCAGTTGTAAAGTCCAGTAATTAGGGCGGCTATATAGGGATGAGGATGAGCAAGATGAAAAGACGGAAACATGGGAAGAGAGGAAAGGATAAAGAGCGGTTGCATAGGCCATCAGGATACGAAAATGGTGCACTTTTCGAGCTGCGTGTATGCCAGTGTGGTCCGAGGAGATGGGCGATGAGGAACATGGTGCGTGATGGAAGGGGGTTCGTTGCGATCTGTGCGTGATTGGAGTGTGGATGTGTTACATTACCTTGCTTTTTGTTGTTTGGCCACTGAGCTCGGCATTCTTGAGTTGATTATATGACTGGAAACTCGAAGATGCCATCATCCGAGATAGCTGATATCGAAGAGATGTGATAAAAATATATGACGGCGTCCAAATGGGCGAGAAGCTTGTTGTATGTTTCGTTATTACGCCCATGCTGATCGAGCCTTGTTATCTCATAGTGATATCATCACGTCATCATCAAGGCACTGACTGCATCACAGGATCCCCCTTGGCTAACAAGGCATTTTTGGCCTGCCTTTGCAATTATAAACCGCCCATAATAAGCTGACATTTGGGCCAGCGAAATGAAACAGTTCCCAGTCTTGTATCTCATTTTTGGCGCGATGAACTGGGAATCGCATCTTTGTTTACTCAAAATGGCATTTTCTGCTGGAAAAAGGGATTGCGTCCCGTTTGACGCTCCTGAGATCAGCTTGCCGAATTTAGAAGATCACTTCCCGTGCCATGATACACTGTATTGATACTGTAAATAAATCACTAATATCAACCCGCTTTTCGCTGATACTGTCTCTCGAATGCACCATAATTATCTCACAACCCCAGATCTTCTCTTTGCCTTTTGATAACCCTGGCAACAAGAGAAAAGAAAACAGCAACCCATAACGCGAATAGCGATGACGGAACCTTACCGCCCATCACCTCCTGCAACCTCAATTTCCCAGGGACATCTCTCTGCCAAAGGCTTGCAGCGCCGAGGAACTTATGGTACGGAGAACCACCTAGTGTTTCATGAAGATTTTCAAGAGGAATGGAAACCGCTGAGAGTCAGAGAACTCATTCGACCGCTTACAGTCAGGCAAGTGAGTCATCGTTTTGGCTTTTTGTTTACTTTGCAGTAGCATTCAAACTCAAAATTGTCAACGATTACTAACCAACTTTATATAGTGGATTGAAGGGGGCAAGATTCATCGAGAACCTGTGTCTCGTGAAACGCCTCGGTTTGAACTGTTCTTTGATCTGTTGTTCGTAGCGATTATCCATCAACTGGCTGATGCGGCCATAGGTCAGTTTAAGGTCGTTTGAATCGCAAAAGTTTTGTTGCCTGACTGTTCATAGAGGAGCCTGGAGGCCGTTCGGTAGCTCGATTCATCCTCACCTTCTGGCCAAGGCAAGCTTTAACTTTTAAATTAGGGATTAGTAATTGTACTCTTGCTGACCCTCGTTCAAAGTTGGAGTGTCTGGGAAGAAGCTCGAAAATTCGCAAACCAAAGCGGGACTGACGATCTCCTCCACAGGCTTTGGATTCTTATGGGTATGATGACTCTTATTGGATATACCGCCAACGCATCTGCTATTGAGCTTGAACCTACAGGAGAGGAAGAGACGGTGGATCATTCGGCTGTAAGAGCCGCCGTAGCGTTTTGGTTGGTTATCAAGCTTACTCGAGGCGAGTTTGGGCTTGGTTATCTCTTATTCTGTACCTCGTTCCCCTCTTTGTCAAGCTGATAGTTGCCCAAAAGTGATTGTTCTGCTGTACTATGCTTGGAAACTACCAAGTTTTAGAGGTGCACATATCTGGAAAGCCATCGCCGTCCTTATCCCCATGTTTTTCCTTTTCGTGCGTCGTTTTTCTTCCTTTCCTCTCCTCCATTTCAAGGGATAACCCCTCCAAACCTCTCAACTAGCCACTCATCTGGGTAACATCCCGCACCGCCCAAATCGTCCTCGCCACACTTCTTATCGTCGTCGATGTCTGCCGTATCGACCTCCTTGTATTAGCTATCCGTGGACGGATATACGAGTTCCAGCAACGTCGGGCACAGGGGAAGAAGGGCTTGGGAGTGAAGGGGTGGGACAGGATGCCGGATTTGCCGCAAACGTATAAAATCCCGGTGACGAATATTGAGCATGCGGTGGAAAGGTTAGGAGCTTTCGTCGTTATTGTGGTGAGTCTCCTCCTCGCTTCCAGGGTAACAAACTTGTTAATGGGTAAAGCACATTCGTTGAATGATACGTGTAGCTCGGTGAGATGGTGATGAACCTCGTTTATACGGCAGTCAAGGGTGAAATTGGAGTCTCCCACCAGTTTGGAAAAGCTGCTCTCGGTCTCATGGTCGCTTGGGCAATCAATTACCTGCAAATCTTTTCTTCTTCTTATTGAGAGTTGAACGTGGAAGCTGACTGGGGCTTGGGATAACCGTCCAATAGTTACATGCTCCCTAGCGAACCTAACGCTGAATACGAGCACGCTTTGCGACACAGTTGGTTTTCCGGTATATGCTTCACTTTGTACGCTCCCCCGTCCCCTCCTCTCCCCTCCTCTTTCCCCCCTCCCCCTCTCACCTTCCCTGGATGACTTTGGCTAATCAAACCTCGGGATTAGCTTCCACTGGCCCCTCTGCGCCTCACTTATCCTCGCATCGGCCGCTTCTGGTAAAATGGTGGTCAATGACGAAGTCGAGACTGGAGTACATTGGTATTGGGGTAGCGGTGTCGGGTTCGCTATCATCTTTATGGCGATATTGGATTTGACGCATCAGGATTTGGCCCCTAATCAGGCCAGGATTCCGCGTGTAGGTTTTAATCTCTTTTAGCTTATACTCGATCCATATTGGACAGAAAGCTGATAGCCTCCTGTTCATATAACAGGTTATTCGTGCCCTTCTCGCTCTTTGTGCTGGTCTGTCTCTGATCCTCTTCTCCCTCGGCACTCAGCACATGACCTCCACAGGCGTCCTCGCTATCACAGTAGGTATCACTTGGTTTCTACTGGCCTTTAGCATCTTTGGTATGCTCCCGAAACCGGGGACGGTGCAAAAGGAAGAGCTGGAAAGGAGGGAAAGGGAGGAAGAGCAAGGTCGAGGGGTTGTGGTGCAGGATTTGGATGGGAGAGCTAGGTTGGAAAGTGGTGGCGGAGTTGGAAAGCTGAGGGAAGAGAGAGTGGAGGAAGAAAGATTAGAGGAAGGAGGAAGTAGAAGTTGATATATCGCTGTAAGTGTATTACTCTATTGGTTCTGAGCACTGACAGTAGGAATAAACTATTTTGACGGTATGGTGTATGTATAATTCCCAGCAAACCTCTCATAGGGCCTTCTAGGCTTTATGGCTTGACATATCAATCGCTCGATGACGATACAAAGAAGAAATATAAACTGCAGCCATTTCCCTTCTTCCCATGGGTGCAGCGCCATGGCTCCTTCTTTCCCTCTATCTCTCCCCATGCTTATTTCCCGATTATCATTCCGCCCCTTTAATTCTACTGGCTTCTTGATGCACCCATTTTCAGGACCACACAGAACGTTTGGGATGATGTTGGATTATGGGTAAGATGGGTCTCCGAAGTGATGTAAACGAAGAAAAGAAGGAGAAGAGAGGCCAAAGGCCACGTATGGAGCTGTAAAGGTGGATGGGAAGCTTTCTCGAAACCAAGGCTATCCCTGTTTAAGATCTGAGATAGATCCTTAAGTCAGCCGATGGAGAGTGACTCGAGTAGATCTACTCACTTTCTGACCTTTCTCTCTACAATAGCGGGGTTTCTAGTTACTATCTGCGGCTACGTTCTCTTCTCCTTCTCGGTTCAGATCTATCCTCCCCTGCAGGGTGAAGAACCTCACATATGTACGCTTTCCAATGTCCCCGGCCGATCTGACGCAGTAGCTCTCGCTTTCAACAGTCCCACGTTTCCTTTCCTTTGTACAAGCTGAGTTATATGGCCATAATCGTTCCTCAGCTGTCTCTTTCCGTACTTGTACTTGAAAAGAAGAGTAATAAATTGACTGTCGGGGCTTTCGAAGGCAATGATAATGGAAAGGCCAGTCTTTTCTCCTTTTTACCGAAGCAAGGATCATTGCGATAGCAGTACCTACGTAGAGTGGGAAGGTGAGAGGTATAAAAAGGCATATACTATATATAATGACTACATAAATCCAAGTCAGTCCAATCGGTCGAAAACGCTGATAGAACACGTCCTATATTCTCCATTCCATTTCAAGATGCCTGATACAAAATTCAAACCTGGAAAATGGCAGTCCGGTGGAATCAGTTCTCAAGGTCTTAGCGAATCATCCATCTCTCAATCAGTCGCTTCTCAGGAGACTCAGACCGAAGCCCAGGCATCTCAAGCTCCCACCCACGATACAGAAGGGGTGAACATTTTCAATTCTGAACAGGATGTCGATACTGCGGGAAGTATATTTGGATCTAGTCCTCGACGGGGGCGAGAGGGATCGGCACCGAATTAAAAGTAAGGCTGGGACGAGATTGTTCTCGAGGGTCATGCGCGCGTGGGGTTCATAGGATAGGACTGAGGGCGTAAGGGATTCAAAGAGATGAGGTCTGTTGGCTGAGTTGAGGATTCGAAAGGAGCGCATTAAGTAGAGTTCGATAGAAAAGGTGCGAAGGTATCACGAGAAATGAGTTGATTTACCCTAAGCGTGCTGTGCCGTCTTGCTCAGCATCGTACTTACCCTTTCTGCTACATCACCAAGGACGACAGAATGTAGACGTAACGGATCCGATATCCATTTTGACCCATCCTACTGCCCGGTTCTGCTCACATCTATACCCTTGAACATTCGTCCATAACTCCTTTAACGCCCACTTTATCCCGGCGTATTCTATCTATCCTGAATCATCTGCCTTTCTGTTGCGCTATGAGGTTTTTCGGGGGTCACTATCCAATACGGTTCCATGACCGCTCAGTCCCGTAATATTCCCCCTCCATAACCTACATCTCCTCATTAAGTATAAGTCCATCAATTCATTAGCCCCAGTACGCCGGGGAAAGAGAAAGCAACGATTTGAAGACTCCGGAAACCCAGGCAAGATTACCATGCACGTAGATGAAGACATTCGAGGGTAAACGGTAGAGAAATGAGAGATGAAAAGAGGGAAAAGTCCATACATGGTATATCTGGGCCAAAACACAAACAATTAGACGATTTCTTCAAAGATGATGCAAGTAAATGGCGGAGATTGACAGCAAGGCGTTACGATACAAGGATAAACACCAAGAACTAAACCACCATCAGCATCTTCCTCTTTTCAAAAAACGAAGAATGACAACAGCAAAAAATAAGCGAACGGACTTACAAAGATGATCAAAACCCCAAAAATCTTCAACATCAACCACCTATTACTACTCACGCTCGCATAATACTTTAACAGCTCTCTCTGCGCACCCGAGACATTTGCGGCGATATCCGTCGTATCTGCGTCAATCCGCTGGACTGTTTCGCGTTGTTCGGCAACCATTGTTGCGAGTTGGGAAAAGATGTTGCCGAGTTCGGCGATGGTCGATTCGATAGATTCGATGGCGGAAGAGCGGGACTGTATGTATGTATCCTATAAACCAGCGAGCATGAGCGAGTGAACGAGCCAGCTATTGGGGGTGGGTTCGGCAGGCGTGGTGATGGGACGGGCATCGGAACGACTCAAGTGAACGCGGAAAGAAACCCACCTGCTGCTCGACCAACTGCATCTGTTGATAGTCGCCTCCCATTCCGATCCCGCTCTCCCCCCTATCTCCATCAATATCCAGAGCCAGGAAGTCCTGCCCTTCCTTCTCTCCCCTTTTAGAGAGAGAGGAGTTGGGGTTGGGTGTAGGCGTGTTGGCGCGAGATTTTCCTTTGCGATCTCCCGGCTGGTTGAACAAGAGCGAGTCTAATAACCGATGATCAGTGGAGAGAGGGCAAGAGGGAAGAAATGACTCACTTTCAGCGGGGGCCAGCACCGAGCTTCCTGCGGTATGCATAAATTGCTCGGTTCTATCCTTGCTGGCCTTCATATTCTGTGTCCTCAGCTCCAACACATCTTTGAAACCCATTCCCATATTCGCCAGTCTGCTCTGCAGAAGCATTACCACATTGCTGTTATGCTCTTCCTCTTGTTTTCCCCCGTTGCCCTTCCCCTTACCTCCCGAAGCGGCGGAACCACCCTTACCTCCCTTGGAGGATCTGACGTATGCCTGGAGTTGGGCAATTTGCGAATTCAAAGAAGCAATGTCTTGTCGGATGATGTAGGTTAGCTCAGAGATTTCGACAGGGCGGTCATCGAACAGGGTTTTGCGCTTAGCCACTGGAGGCGAACGTTAGAGTCGCGATCAATGCAGGTTCCGCTCGTACTCACATTGCGACAGCTTTTGCAGCTTCAACGTCGTCGAATTAATGTCCTTTGCTATTCCACCCGCCATCTTTCCAAATTCGCTCTTCGCTCCTGCCTGTCCCGGACCATTCGATATCAACGGCTGTTTCGCCTCTCTATCTTGCTGTTTGCCCTTTGCCCTGTTGGTGGTGAGAGCTGAGCGTGACTTGATAGAATTGAGCGTGGAATGAAACTCTGATGTTCTGTCTTTGGGAGCCATCTGCAGTCGGTATGTATATGTATAAAAATAAAAGTGTATTAAGAAAGTACAAGGAATCGCCGTGGAAAGAGAGAATGGAGTGACGCATCAACAAGGTCTATTACGTAATATACACTCGCATGGAAGATTCCCCTGCTCTTCTCGTCTTCGCTTTCCAACGAAAACATCCATCTAGATATCCACAAAAAAGAACTCACTAGTCACAATGTCCAGGGCATCCCAACCAGAACTTAAGAGTGAGCCAAACCATCCATAAGGTGGATAACAGCTGACCGGATAATGTGCCCAGAATTCATGGACCGCCGTCTCTTCCTTCACCTCCAAGGCGGTCGTCAGATCTCCGGTGTTCTGAGAGGTTATGACATGTTCTTGAACTTGGTCGTGGATAACGCTTTTGAGGAGCTCGGCGGAGGGCAAAGGAAGCCTTGTGGCATGGTGGTGAGTGTCTCTCCAGGGAATAAAGCCAGTGTTTCGATGGATGGATGGATGGATGGACGAGCCAGGTTTTTAGGCCGGGATAGTATGCGTAAGAGGGTTGGGTGGCTTGATCCCAAATAAGGCCGGAATCTTCCGGATTGTGAGATCCAGAGTGATAGCTGGCTCAGATGACATCGTCAGGAGGGCGTACGTAACAGGCAACTAACATCTTTATGACAGGTCATTCGAGGAAACTCCGTATCCGCCATGGAACTATTAGATAATCAACGTGTCTAATCCCTTTCTCCTATCCAATTCCCTCTTTATCGACCATATTTCTATTTTTCCTTCTGCCCCTTTCCGCAACGACTCGACAGACGGTCACCTAATGTTTGATTGAGGTATGGAGGACGGATGGATGTTGGGTTAAAGAGGAAAGATGAGGACTGAAAGAAAAGATGTAGGAGATACTAAGGAAAGAGAGGTGTGTGCAGTAGATTGTGACGGAAAGGATACTGCGCTTGTGGATGAGGAGCAGGTAGCGTTTCTTCATTTTCTTTTATTTACAGAAGCAACTTATGATACTTTGTATATCGAGCGACAGAGAAGAGCCGTACAGTGTACGGATTTGGGGCTTTACTAGAAGCGCCGCTTTTCGTTGAGGACATCTCCTGACCGGCCTGCAATAAAGCGCCCAAGTTTCTTTTCTTGACAAATCTTGAGACGATGCGCCCACTAATATCCTAGAGGAACTGTTTAGGGATTCAACAGTCAGACATAAGTGCGTGTGTCTTATATCACAGAGAAATGGAGTATCACAAGGGAATTCAGGAAGGCAGAGAACAAGAAATCCGACGTCTATCTAACCCTAGTAGATCAGAGTCAAGATACACGCACATCATGATATCGAAGTCTTCGCAGAATAAAGAAGCCATTGTGGTTGACCACTGCTACATCTCGCTTACCTCACACTTAGAGCGATACATCTGTATCGTGAAACAACTACAACTGGACATCTTCCCTAATCGGTCTTGTCCCCTATGCCCTCTATCTTCATTTATCGGTCTTCCCATTGCAATACATGTGTTCATTTCCTCCTGTTCCAGGAACACTTGCCCCTTAATGAGCAGATTGCTTGCGCCTTCGTCAGGGACTAGAACCGAAGAGGGAACCAGAACCGTCAATCTCGTTTCAGACTTGTATCGGTCAGCTACCTCTGTCTTGGTATTGCCAACAGCCCTGGAAGTCTGGGATAGGGGGTTTTAATCGCTTTTGAGACAGTTTTCAAAGTGGCAATAATCGTGATGGTCTTGGCAGCAGAGGCGTCCCGATCGACTCTTCAAGCTCGCCATTTGCCTAAGGGGAACTTTTTAAGTCAATAATTTTATCTCGTTGAGATTTGCGTGTTTGGAAGTGTGAATTGTGGATCTAAAAGTTCTTTACTGTCATTGGAAAAATATGCAGATTCAGTATCTTGCAAAGAATTCTTTGTATACCTTACACCCATTCTTACTCATCCCTTCGGTTATGCGACTGAAACCACACTCCTTTTCTAGTTTGCTCTCTCGAAACTGTTAACCCTTTAAATTGGAAAGAAGGAACGATACTCCACAGGATCGGTGAAAAGGGTGAGAGGAGCTCAAAGAGCTTTTAGAGCTTTTATAATGGAGTGTATAGGGGGAGTTGAAACATCAGGAACAGAGAGCAGAAGACAGAGCGAATCAACAAATTCGCAAGCATGGCAATGGGATTTTAATCGAGCGGACAATGACAGCGGCACAACAGTAGGCGGAAAGGTTGTCGTATGCCATCATGAGGTAGGTCTGTCCTTTTCTTCTCGCATTTCAATGAGCAGCACCAGTTTAGCATAACAATCAAACTTAGTAGTACGACACTCGACTACCATTACAAACTTTCACTTCCCTGACGCCTTGTCTTCTAACTACCTTTATCCCCTTTCGCCCCCTTTTCAAGATATCGTTTAACCTACAACTCTTCATTTTCTTCCCTATATCCACTATTGGTAGTACATCTCCCAGTTTCGCTCAATTTTAAAGAAGTCGCTTTGGAGTAGTCATACGAAGAGGAACTGGTTGTGGCCTTCTGGGAAGCCTCCTGTGTCTGCATCTGTGTCTTGCTTGCCTGGGATGTGAATGTGGATGATGCTCTTACATCACGAGCGAGACCTCCGCTCTGCCACTTTCCGGGTTCAAATTTGGTGCCAGGCATGACTAATAACGTCTTCGTTTGTGAGTATTTGAATTAATTACGATCAGGTTGATTGAAACTGATTCTGTTTTGCAGTCGATAGGATCATGGTAAAAAGACCTTCGACCCTCGTTAACCGCCCTCATATATATTCACTTCATTCCCTTCATCCATCTCCACATTCTTCATTACCCATTGTTCAAATGTCGTTGAGGAATGGCGGGAACTATCTTAAGGATGAAAGGATTGGCACACGATTAGGAAGTGGGTGGAATAAATTCAGGGATTCTGGGGAACTGAAAGAAAGAGGGTTGAGCGAAGGCTGCCCAGTTGAAGGGATTTATGAAGCGCTAGAATGCAAGTGGTTCTCTAGGAGGGCCTGGTATGAAGAATGGAGAAGAAAGTTCTAAAAGGGAATGTCAAAAGGAAAGCATTCACGAAAGAAGAATGCCCAAATTATGGGCGGAAGTAGAAAAGTGAAGGATGGACACAGCGAGTTTAAGATTCTACCATTGTGAGAATGAAAGGATTTACGAATGGAAGGATTGGATCTTGAGTGGTATATCCAGTGTAGCAAGTATGGTGCAGCCATGCCTTGATCAGGTCAATACGGACCGAGGGCATACAAAGGTTGATGCATGAAGGTGGCTTCGAGTGTTTGCATTCGTCGTCGTCCTACCTTCATTCTAGAATTGAAAAGCATCCTGCCCAGCACTTATGCACAACGAACGTCATAAAGAAAGGGGGTAAAGCCAAGCGCAAATGCATAATGATCATGAAAAACGGGATATTGTGATGGTATGAGGTTGGAAGGGCGGAATACAAGAAGCTAAAGGCATAGACGCAGACAGAAGACGTCATTCTCAACCGACGTGACTGCTCACCATGAATTCTTCGTTTGCGTCGTGAAGGGAAAGCATTGTTTTGATATCCGAGCTTGCGTTGAGACATCACTGCCATATTGTACCACTTAAAAATTGCCCTTGTGAGGCATGGGGGCATCTATCACATCATGATCACAATTTAGAAGTTCTTCAACGAGTGCATACGGCTTTACATCTATGTCTTCATCTTCAATTCTTGCCGAAACGCTGGCATTCGGCGATGACCTCTCTAGGACAGCCATTTAAACTTCGTTCGGACCGACACCAAGTCACTCACTCGTTCAGCTCTCGTTGTAAGCTCGACAACTCTTTTCTTTCGCATCTTTTTTTATATTTTATATTAGCAGCTTTTTTGACTCTGCATCTCCATCACCTACACCCAACCAAATTGCAAATGTTCAAGATGCCCAGAATTGTCCAAACGTCCTCAAACCGCAAACACGTATCATGTCAACACCCTTCACTTCCTTTCTCGTCTAGCTTGTAAGGGGACTTCTCGAAGAAAGGATATGGAATCAGACCGACTCCGACGTTGGCATGTAGAGCTATTTTCAAGGCAAATATGATAGTATTCTGGAGGGGCGGAGTCGTTAGCAGCTATCTAAGCGTCCCCGATCGAATCAGTTCATTTTCCGCCCTTTCGCAATACTCGATACTAATCCTCTTACGCTCCGATTATACATTTCGGGACAGCTTACCAACATAAGTCAGATATTCTCAGTGGACCAGCTGTGTCTCAGAGCCTATTAATCACGGCTTGACCAAGACCCATCGAAATAGAATCGATCGCCGCAGCAAATATCACAGCTTTTAGCGGCCTTACTATCAATAGAAAAATGCAAGCCAAACATCAAACCTTCTTTCCCCGCAACCCATCGGAGCTCAATCCTAATCGCCTATCCTTGTCCAAAGATCTGCCACTTGGTACGTTCCAG
The DNA here is from genome assembly GCF_000149245.1 of Cryptococcus neoformans H99. Taxonomy (NCBI): domain Eukaryota; kingdom Fungi; phylum Basidiomycota; class Tremellomycetes; order Tremellales; family Cryptococcaceae; genus Cryptococcus; species Cryptococcus neoformans. The sequence continues at coordinate 36,116 of NC_026754.1, read as the reverse complement.
AGGGGGACGGTCTCGATGCCGGCCTCTCCTTTGCTGGGGACGCAAAGTATGGGCAACATTGGTAACATAGGAGCTACATGGGATGCCGTGCGTGCATCTACATTACTGATATTGGCGTTAAACGGCGGTTACTGACTTTGAGATAGCCGCATTCGGCGCAAGAGATCTTCGAGTTTGCTGGCGCATTAAAGGAGAGTTTATCTCCTCTGTTTACAAAACAAGTATGTTCGACTGCGGTGCACTTTTGAGAGCCAGTCGATAAAAAAAGAGCTTACTACTCTCTAGAATACCTTTTTCGATACAAATTCATCATCACAAACCCCTCAATCATGGCTTCCATTGTCCAACTCGACTAACCTCGATGGTTTTCATCGTCAACTGCCACAAGGCCCCTCATCGTTCCTCGGTCCAGGTACGCCTATGATGCCAATAATGGCAACTACAGCGACCAACTCTAGTTTTGACTTTTATCCCAAAGATATGACTTTGAGCGCTTCTCTTGAGTTAGACGAGGATATGAGAGGTATGAAGGATTCAGAAGAGGATGACGAGTTGAGGAAAGAGACCGTGGATAACGGAAGACAAAGGAAGAAGAAGAGGGCGCAAGTGAGGGTGGCCTGTACTCATTGTCAGAAGGCGTGCAAAAAATGTTCAAACACTAGGTCCGTTTTAATGTTCATGTCATTTGTACGCGCTCTGCTGACCAAGCGACATAGGCCATGTGAGAGATGCACCAAGTATGGCTTACCAGATTGTGTCGATTCCACACGGAAGCCAAGGAAGACGGGTATTAAACGGTGCGTTTAGTAATTTTCGACGAGGTGGTCGTATACTAAGACCACTACAGGGGCCCATATAAACGTCGTGCTTCCAAATATACCACGAACACCGGCTCTGATACTTCTGATGCCTACTTATCGCCAACCCATTGTCAACCGCAACCTCAGTTTAAATTCAACCCTCTCCAACCGTTCCAACGCAACTACTTTCAACAACCCAACATGCATCATCCCGTGTGTAAGGAGAGCGGAATCCCATCCTATCCTCCCGGTCCGCGGCTCAATTCTATCTCAACAGAAGAATCATCGTCGTCGCCGGGATCTTTACTCACGCAAG
>NC_026754.1:0-30000 GCF_000149245.1 Cryptococcus neoformans H99 | reverse complement strand
GTCTTCCCACACCACCTACACCGGCTCCTTCCGCCATTTCCACCCATTTCACCGCCAGCTCCATCGCATCCGCACTGGCAAACCAAACCCCCGTCGGCCGCAGCTCCACCCACCCTGAGCTCCACGTCCCCCCCGCTGAAGGGTGGTACCCCCTCGACCTCACCCACGCTGGTCCATCCCTGCGCCGCTGGGCGGGTGTGACGTACGAGAGCGAAGGTGGACATGAAGTGGGGCGGATGGTGAAGGGGTTGTGGGATGAGAGGGGTTGGGAGTGTTTGTGGTTTGTTAATCCTCCTGTGAGTTGTCTTCTTTTCTCATTCTGATATGACCTCTCTTTTTCTCCTCGTCGCTCGTCCCCTGCTGTGTATCCTTTCTTTCGCCTTATGTCATCCCATCACCCTCATTCATACCCTTTTTACCTTGGTCCTTCCCTCTTCTCCCTTTTTCTACACTAACAAAATAATTATAGAGACTCCAAAGTATACCCGGATTTTCGCATTTTCATGTTTTTGCAAGAAGGAAGACGCCAGAGGAGATCGATGCGGGGGAAGCTGTCTGGGGCCGCTTGAGCGAAGAGCATAATGAGTGAAGGAAAGCGATTCCAGAGAAAAGAGGGCGTGTGGAGCGAGAATAGGGAGCTTAGGTGCAAGAAGGGAACGAAACGTGGGATCGAACCTTTTATAGATGTGACAAGAGTGGCCAGTGTTTCGACCTTATTGTAATTTTCCTGTGATATAAATAACGAAATGATGAACTGTATATAGGTTGGACAATATGGATCTGGACGTATTCAAGATTTTGTTCAGCAGACTTACTTACCTTTGCCTTGTAAAGTGTTGGACGACGGCTTTGATGGCGCAATTAGATGACTGCGATCAAAAACAGCACCATCTGTAGCCGTGCCACTGTCCTTGTAGAGATCGGAAAGCGCCCAAAGCTACTATAGTTTCGTGTCGTTGGTCGTTTGTGCTCAACTGAACTAAAAGTGCTGAGTGTAGACAATGCGGCTGGTAGGTTGAAGAGTTTGAGAAGACTAAGCTGCTTTCGGCTATGCATTTTATCTACTCAAAGGACTATGGGTTTTATATGTTTCTCAGCTCTACGAGCTGATTCATCTTCCTCACACTTTCCCTGTACCCTCTGCTCGCACCTCTCTGTTCCCTAACGCTCCTCGCACCGTCCTCCTACACTTCCTCTCTCCTTCTTCCTTCTCCTCCCTCCTCTGCACCCCAAAACTACTTCTCCGTCTTCCTTCCGTCCTCCTTTCTGCCTTCCTCCTACCTCCTTCCTTACACCATCGCAGTGACATGATGAACAACTAATGGCCAATGTATATCTTCATGTAACTCCAAGCTATACATAATTGAGATAAATCATTATGGGTATCAATCCATCATCCTTTCTAACTCGCCCTAGTCGTTATGCCACCCACAGTAGATGATTTGACTTCGGTACAGAAATTCGAAAAGATTGCAACCTTCTTTATCACTACTCAAGTCAGGGTGGAGTATCGAAGTTACATTGCTCCACAGCCACATAAGTATGAGCATTGCAATATATATGTATAGCATGTATTGTCTTCTCAACATATCAATAAGTGGCCAATGCATAGACACATCGATTAAAGATGGATTATTTAAACCGAACCTAAATCTTCACTGGAAAGTTCCGGAGATAGAAACCTTCTTACCCTCTTACATCTCCTTCAGTGGCATCTATGCTCTATATATACGCGCTTCATTCCCTATAGAATAACTTGCATAGGTAATGTGTATTTACGTATACGGTCGCAACTCTTATACGAAATTGTTTGCCGATTGTACAGCTCGGCATTTTGAGATCCGCTGATTAAGATAAGATAAGGAAACGCCGATTTGTAGAATGACCGACAAATCACGTGATTTTTTATCATGCATGTTTCAAAATGCTCCATTCGAGATGATCCCAGGAGATGAGGGAAAGACGCGAAAGAGATAAGGAAGATGGTAAGGAGTGGAGAATCGGAAGCTGCAGAATGAAAACAGAAAACGGGCATGCACACGTCTGATGTACTTGACGGGGAAAATCAGTGCACTCCCGTTTTATTAATCACGACGCGTTTCGTTCTGGCTTGGTGATGACAGAGGTGATGAAGATGAACGAGGTGCGTTGTGCGGTCGAGCAGATGGGAAGGATGAAGTACTTAGATTTGGAGCCTGTCTCTGGCCCTGGCAATAATTCTGACTCCATTGATTTTTCGTTTCATCCTGTCCCTCAGCTTCATTCATCAAACACCTCTCTTCTCTCCCTCGTGTATCTCCCTCCCTTTCTGTGAATGACGACACGGGAACATTTCCCCCAGCAGCAGCTCCCACTGTTTTCCACAAGTTACCCAGAAACTTGATTCCCCCTTGCACAACTTCGGGGCCGAGATATTCTTCTGTATGGGTTATTATACCTGATAAGGCCTTTTCTAACCCTCCCCCACCGTTGATATTGGTGCTTGGATTGGACTTGGTGAGAATGTGTGATGAGGAGGAAGAATGACGATGTAAACGCTTGGAAGGCCCGCCAATAGTAGCGAGTGAAGAGGAAGATGAGGTGGTTGATTCAGAGGTGGAGAAGGATGTTGAGGTTGAGGCTAAGCGGCCACGCGTCCGAGGATGGCGCGGATGTGAAGGCGATATGGGGTTTGACGGTTGAGGTTGAGCGGTAGAAGATGGTGCAGCAAGTGAAACAAGGGAGGACCATTGGGCTTTGAGTGATTCGAGGGACGATTCTTGTTGTTGAAGTTCTGTTTAAATAGGATCAACAGAGCTTTTGAAAACTACATTGTCACGCTCAGCTGCTCGGGGGCTCAGGTACACCGGGGAGACAGTTGAGCAAAGTATCGGCCGCCTTTCCTCTCGAGTTTCTGACCGCCGCCACCACCATTATAGCGTGGCATACAATGATTAAACGCACTTACCCTCTCTCAGTTCGTGCACCCTGCGTTCTTTCTGCGCAATAAGTCGTAAGAAATCGGCATGTCTAGTAAATCCCGGAAATCAGCATGAAGGAACCGTTAAATCAATGTGATGGGAAATCACCTATCCATGAATGTTTGAGGGTCAAGCGTTTGCGACTCATTTTCATTGACCCTTTGACGGTCAGCTTCGACACCCTCGTGTCTAACGTTGATCGAGCTCCCGTAGGGACTCTGGGTATATGCTCCCCTTGAACTATGAATGCTTTCCCCACTTTTTATACCCATGGAACTTGCACTTGGGCTTCCTGCTGTTCCAGGTGACGAAGGCGAATATGTAATTCCGGCTGGGTTTCCGATGACAGAATGTCGAATTCGACGGGGGTCGTTAGTTGATGTAGAGGGCATCATTGTTGGGGTCAGACTTCGTACATAAGCTGCGGATACATGTCCTTCCCCCTCGATATCAAGACACGACGTTCTCGGTTTTGCGATTAAAGAGAGGCGCTTGAGTTTGCTGGAAGATAAAGAGGAAGGAGATGATGCGAGAGAAGGGGAGACTGGCAAGGCGGGGTTATTTTCGAGGTCGAAGAGAGGTGATAGTTCTTGGGGCATTGCGTGATTTGCCTGCAACAAGGGATGAGTATAAGGGACAGAGAACAAAGAACAAAGAAGAATAATGAAATTCGCAAGTCAGAGATGATTTGATTGCTCTTCGTTTTCACAATCCGGCACGCGACGCGGCGACCTTCTTTCGTAGCATGATGTTACGTAACTATTCAAAATAACTAGCCAAGTGCCAATTCTGACTCCATTTTATTTCTCGTCTTGATGTATACACACTCGGTGCATTTATTTACATTGCCCCTCTTTCCACCATTATTACTCTCTGGAGTCACCATAGAAATGGGAAATAGAGACACCATGGAATGTATTTCCGCTTTTTCTCTCCCGCACGAGCTTTTTCAGCACCCATAATTAATCACTATTGATGGAACGGCGGTTTTTTTTGTTCACCTCATCGTTCGTCCTCCCATATCGATTACAGCCCCAGTCAAGTAGTTTGAGTTTATCAACATGACTACCTTAGCCGTCTCTCCAGCATACATCAGCCTCAAACGATCTCTTTCCCGGATTATCTATCCGTACGATTACACCCTTCAGTTCATGCGGACACAAGCGATATCGCTTCTGCGGCTAATCCACCTGTAATTAACGACTTCAGCCCTGCTATAATTTATCGACATGATGATATCAAATGCTCGAGGGAAAAATTGTGGGCTGAAAATTTATGGATAAGATTGTAAGTTGTTCAGGAAAATGTGTCTTTTGGCTGACGGGCTTTGTTTGCGAGCATTGATTGAGAGGCCAACGCTTAGGCTTTTTTCAGCCCATCTAGTACTGAGTTGGGCAATGACGGCAGCAATGCTGCTGATGGTTTAGATGAAGGTATAACGGGGGAAGAGGGCCATGAGATGGCGGCACTGGAGATTTGGGCAGGCTTGATCGGGAGTTGGGCTTCACGAAGATCTGAAAGGCTAAATCCTGACACAGCTCAAACCAATCTTTCCAGTAACAGCATTGTACACTTGACCACGATCTTCTGGCCAAACTGGACACATGGCACGTATCATCTCGTTCAAAATGATAAGCTAGCCTATCAATACTTAATGTATCTCACAGAGCGCTTAGCGCCGGCACAAACAAGGGTTCAAATCTGATCTTCCTCCCTTGTGAGGTCATGTTAGGTTTCTCTTCTACCGTCTTTCGTATGTGATCAACAATCTATCCACAGTAATGACTGAGCCTGTGGACCTCGCTCTTTCTCGCCGGGTTCCATACCCCCGATCCGCCAATGTTTGGGTTCCAAACCATGATCATTGAACAATCGAAACTCAAGCTCACTTTCCGGAAGTAGTTGGGCCAGATGTCAACTCAGAGACTTTTTGCATTTCAGGAGTCAATGAGAATGATACTTCAGAGGACGACGATTCGACTTCCCAAGACCCATTTAGTCATTTTGAGAAAACTTCTTAAGCGTCGCAGATTGACATTCCGACTCGTGACCCGTGGAGAAATGGGCATAAGTTTCGGCAGAGTTGCCCCCAGTTATTTTATTATGTGGCATGAAGGTTGAGAGTTTTTAATGAATGGATAACATAAGTGAGGCAGATGGTGGATCAACGAATACTGTTCATAACCAATCTTGAGAATCAATCATCTATGTATGACTGCGTGAAATGAGATGATAACATAAATGCTAATGCTACATTACCAGTACGAAGACTCTAAAATTCTAAATTCTATCTTCTTATCCAGCTTGATAAGATGTTACTATAACGGTGAAACTCGAAAACGAAGAGAAGGTATAAAACAACATTCCTTTAAACTTCGGAATCATTAGCCTTCTCCTGGTGCTGGATCTGGTTAGCAACCTTGTCCAAACCAATCTGGGCAGCAATACGCTCTCGTCGTGCTCGGTCCTCCGCACCAGAAGTGTCGTGGAAGAGCTGGTCGACTTCTTCGAGAGAGAGACCCTTGAGTTCGGGAAGGATGAGTATGGAGAACAAGAAGCCGACAACACAGAAGCACATGAAGACGATGTAAGTCTTGTAACCAATGCTTTCGATCATGTGAGGGGTAACCATGGCCACGGTGAAGTTCATCTATAATGGTGATTAGCGAGGTTGAAAAAGACAACATTCTGAAGAAGACTTACAATCCAGTTCGCACCGGAAGAGACACTCATACCCTTAGCACGCATGTCGAGAGGGAAGACTTCAGCGGATACAACCCAAGCCAAGGGACCCCAGGTGCAGGCAAAGTTGACAATGTACCAGTAGATCTGAAATGTAACTGTTAATGGCTGCTCGATTGTCTGCTAGTATCATGCGGCTTACAAAGAAAACAGCGGCATTACCAGCCTTCTTGTTGGTATCGAATTTGTCACCGTAGACGGCAACGATAGCGGCGATGATAGCGTGAGAGATGCCCATGTTGGCTTCGCCCCAGGCAAGAATAGGCTTTCGACCGAACTATACCAGGCTGTCAGTTACTGCAAATGTGTTGAGAATCATTATAAAACAGAAGAGGTACACACATTGTCGACGAAAAGGACGGCAGGGATAGTGAAAACAAACTGCACGATACCGACGATACCAGTGGCCAAAAGACTGATAGTACCACCAGCACCGGCACCGCTAAGACCGATCTGCTCGAAGATGGTAGGAGCGTAGTAGATGATAGCGTTAATACCAGTCCATTGTTGCAAAGTCTGGCAACCGGCACCAAGCATAAGTCGGTGAAGAAGGGGTTTGGTAGTGAACAACCTCTTGTACTCGGCCATGGTGACTCGGAAGTTGACGTCCTCCTGGCCGTATCGTTCCTTGGCGGCCTCACGCTCGACGAGACGCTCGGCCTGAAGGGCACGGAACTCGTACTGGACTTCGGGGGCATCCTCGGTAGACTTTCGGAGCATGGCCAAATTGGTAAGACATTCCTCCTCACGACCTATCAGGGTGATGATGAGCTATATGTCGATTGAAAGCAGGAGGCAAGCACTTGCCTTTGAGCATGAGCCATCGGGGGGAGTAAGGAAGGAAGCAAGAACCGACACAGAGAACCAGAGAAGGAACGAGCTGGAGACCGAGGGGAATTCGCCAAGCAGCGGTAGTCTGGCCGGCACCGGTACCGCCAATGTCTGGTTTTCCGCGTTTATTAGTACTGGCACTAGAATCCGACAAAGCTACAGCACTCACAGTTAGTACCATAACCGATCCAGTAAGAAACCATGATTCCGAAAGTAATGGCCAATTGTTGAAGAGCGACCAATGAACCCCGAATACCAGGAGGAGCCAACTCGGCATTGAACATAGGAACAAGCATAGAAAGAGCACCGATACCCATACCTGCGAACCATCGACCAGCTGGACTTAGTGTGAGCACCGACATCATCACCGGAGTAAACCCGCAAAGTTTTACTTACCGTAGATGCACGCGACGTTAGAGTTGGCACCGGTTTGAATGGCAGTACCCATCATAAAGACGATACACCAGGCAGAAATGGAGAACTGAGTGAACATGTTAGCGGTGGGAAAGGAAGGAAATAAGTAAAGAAAGAAAAGAGAAGACGCAATCGCACACCTTTCGGGAAAATCTGTCAGCCAAAGGGCCAGCCATGAGAGCACCGAGGAAAGCGCCAAGTTCGAGAATAGAGGTCAAGAGACCCTTGGTATCAGTGTTGTCCAACTGCAGACAGAAGAATTAGCAGATGCAATGTGAAAGGAGTTGTCGAGAACTTACAGTAGCCATGTATCGCTGTTCAAAGCTGTACATGACTTGGACTTGACCGAAAACACCCTGTAATGTAGAATATGAGCAGATGGTAGGCAATCGAGGAATGGTTAACATACCTGGTTGTAACCATAGAGCACACCGCCAATAGAGGCGAAACAAGCCAAACCAAGAGCTCGGCCGTTATTGAAGAGACCCCGCCATCCTCCATTTTGATTTTGAGTAAGGAGAGCATCAAAGTCACCACCAGCAGCAGCACCACCGCCCATTATTGTTGTTTTTTGTGTTGTGACTGGTGTGTGTGTATAGAATGTCCTCCCAAGCTGAGTTTCTTGAGACGATGTAAATTATTGTTATGTGATTGGAAGATTGAGTGGCAATATTATATATATAGAAGATTTGAGTCGCAATATTATATATATATAATTCGTTGAAAGAGGTCGACGAGAAGAGACCCTCCCTCGAGTCCATATTACCATGGAGGACAGCCGAGGGGGCCGGATGTGATTGTGTCACCCGTCAGAGCATCTCGAATTGTGTTGACAGACGCCTGCTCTGACTTCCACGGTACCTTCGTCATCCCCCCTTTATCCTTAGTTAATCGACCCAATGCGGAGAGAGCAGTTGGTTTGTTTGGGTATTTGGTAATGACTTCGATTATTTTTCGTGCGACGGAAGTCCGCAATATGGAGGCGGCTATCAGGGCCATGTGGTGCTCTATATTATTAAAAATTATCAGTATTCTCTCACCCTTTGAAAAGGTGGGAGAATTGACCCCAGACTTTTCGCAGTAAGAGGCTCCTTGTTCTCCCTGAGTTTTCACCAGCCCCCCCTTGCCCCTCTTTTGAACCCCGCCTCCCAGCACACCGAGCCCCTCAACCCCCTCCTGTTTTTACAGGCCAATGCCCTTTTTTGCTTCTTGGATATTCGTGGACTTGGCTTAGTCAATCATCGTTTAGTCAATAATGAAATTGATGCAGTGTTCAATTTCCGTATTTTAGGGAGGCCTGGTTACGGTGACGTAGTTTTTCGAAATCGCGCAAAAGGACAGTGTTCTAATCTTTCCATCAGGAACAGAACCTGGTCGGCAAAGATTACAACATACTCTGTGATTATGTTTTTTTTTTTTTTTTTCTTTTACATCTGCCGCTTCGGCCCACCGATCCTTTTTCTCCTTGACACGAACAAATCGGATGCCTCTCCCTCCACATCCTTTGAGTGATATTCTTGTCGTTTGTCAATACCCAAAGAGCAACGCGTACATTAAAAGACCGCCAGGAACACATAACAGTTACATACTGCGCGTTGTAGGATGAGATAATCATATACGACCAGTGTGCATGCAGAGGTCAGCAAGGAAAACAACTGTCGAAGAACAGCATATCAAATCATGAGGAAAAAGTCAATCAATCTTCGATCGTCGCCGTGTTACCTTAACTGTTGCCAATTTTTGCACGATTTCCCGAAAGTTTCCCTTCAGGTATCGTCGATTGTGTGCGGCAATTGTGTGGCCGAGGCCGCCGGCAGCTTGGCCTCCTGAACTGAATGAAATTATAGACGCACCCACTATCCTCTTATCGACTTACACCTCAGGGTGAGCATTGAGACCATGATGACAATTACGATCTTATGGCGGCCGACGGCTAACACCGATTCTCAGATACCTCTGACAGCGGTGCGATGGAATTTCCATCTTCATATAAAAGGTTACTTGTTGAGTTTATTTGGCTGCTCACCTCTTTCTCGGTACTACTAATTACTCGTACTACCGATTACAACATGGGATAAAGAGAAAAAAAAAACACAGCAGATACGTGTATGTACGTCATATTTCACATTGTGGGAAGTTTTCGCGTGGACAGGTCCGGGGCACGCAACTGGTTCGACATGGACCTGGCGTGGTGCCAAAGGAGGCGTGCACCTAACGTGAATACGACAAGGCACGCGGCTGGAAAAGCGTGGAAAGTAGCATGGAAAATAGGCGTTGCATGCAGGCTGCCCTTTGTTTGGTTCACGCTAAGGCCACGCAACTGGCTGGCGCACGCAGATGCGCGCTGCATGCACGTCCTATGGCCATTCAACTGTACCAGTACACTCAACCAAACAAGTCGCCGTTGTCAGCAGCGAAATTCTTTTCATCTATTTCCAATTTACATAAATACCTCCCCTCATCCACGTTTGTCTTTAACCTTCCACATAAGCATCTCTATCTCTACCATAACGCCTCTGTCTGCAACCTCATCACCAAGCACCTGCAATCTCATCTCCAAGCGTAAGCTGAAATTGTTACAAAATATGGGAGAAGCTGAGAAGTGGCGATGACTCAGCGTGTGAATCAGCGAGACTATCTCAAACTTCGACCTAGTTTAGACGCTTCTTTCAGTAAAAATGCCTCGAAGTAGTAATCTCAGGGCGTCCAGGTGAGAACTTAGGTTCCTACTTGAGGACCTGACCAAAAAGGCTTATTATACCATTCTAGCTTGTCGGGCAATCCCTACGGTAGAACAAACGATGTCATCGAGGCAGCATCTATAGGACCAAAAGCGACCTTGGTGAGTGCCCGGAAGATGGATATGGACCATGTAGCTGCAACAATGGGTTAACCTATGGTCATCGTAGCCTCAAATAGCCGTCGTGCGCTACCGATGTGTATTATGTCCTCGAGGTGAACGCACAGTGCAGTATAGGACCTAGCTCAATCACCGCATAAGCTTGGAGTTCTCCGAGGCCCACAATCAACCTTTATCCTCTTCATCTGGGGCAGACGATGTCGCTGCCCCCACCCTTCCATCTGTACCCCTTTCCGATGATTCCGTCTCCAGTGACATCTCGATCGCTCGATCCTCTCCCCCTGCAGGCCAGTTCATGTCTTTATCCGATGATGCCTACCCTCTTCCTGTTTCAGGTCAGGAGACTTCACAAGGCGGTCTTGAAAGAGAGTTTATGGATATCAATGGTGGACAAGGCTACGATCTTCCGTCCATCATGATGGATGCGTCTCTTCTTGAAACAGGCTTTGAAGGTGATGGATATGGAGGTGTCATCCGCGATCGTCTTAGCCATCAGCTTAGCAAATGGCCTACCAAAGTTCCCGAATCCTTGATCCCTCCTTACTCGTGTCGGCAACCTAGCCCTTATCAAGATGAACCCATCTTCCGCACCGAATCAACTGGAAGGAGTATGCCTCTACTTGCCACCGTCCTTGCTGTCTTCTCAATTTTCCTCATGGCTTTTGTAGGGCTGCCTCAGCGATTGGGCGACATGGTGAAGGCTGTCATTCAGGTCATTCTTGAACTTGCTATCGCTGAGGATCGACAAGCGTTGTGCCAGAGGATACATGACAAGCGCGATCTTTCGCCGGGCGAGCGTGAAAAAATGTATCGCATCCTCGACCTTTCAGTAGAAACTTCGTCATCTTGACTCCGCAAGAATGTCAAGACATTGTATGGTCAACTGACCTTGACCCTTCTGTGGCGGTGCATCCCAAATGCCCTACAAGGGTGTCAGAATGTGTTCGTTGATGTAGTAGGCAAAGATGGGTGGTACAAGGTACCAGACAGTTGTCCTGAGTGTGGCACTACTCTGCGGGAGAGCGGAAAGCTGGTGACGGTATTTTTCCCCGTCGTATACTACAAGCCAAGTTGGAATATCTTTTCTCTCTTGATAATGTAGAACGGCTTGTCGAGGATCAACAAGTTTTGCGCTCTCGGCAAAGGCAACGTGATGAGCAGATGGAGAGACCGACATATCTTCGAAACGCGAATCCGGGAGAGATCCTCCGTCATCAGTTGGATGGATCATGCTACAAGGTCGATGATCATGGTGTCCAGCGTGAACGTGGCTGTCTGGTCCTTATCATCAACGTCTCTATCGACTGGACAGACCCCTCCAAGTCCTGCAATCGTTCCCCTCGATCCATGGGCCCTATCATTGTCAGCTAGCCGACCTGCCCAACAAATATCGGTCTCAGTATTCGTTTGTGATGCTGATGGGTATCACTTCTGCACCAAATGAACCCCCAGATTGTCTTCTTCACCGTCTTTTACTTTGGCCGTTGACCCCCTCAGTGCAGAGTGTGATGGATTGTGGATAAAGACACCGAGATACCCCAACGGTAAGATACCTCTCAGCGTGTCAGCGTGAATACTACCTGGATCCCTACTGACTGTTGTTTTTCTCTTGGTAGGCCGCAAGGTAAATGCCAGGATTGGAACCATTTGCCGTGATCGGCCTGCCTCTCGCTGTCACTGGATGCGCCCATTTTAGGAGGAAGGATTCACCTTGTCACAAATATCTGGTACGAGTTGGTCAGTTGCACAGCACCAGGAAGCACCCGGCACACTCAGGTGTAGAACACTCGGAAGCAATGTTGGCTCAGCAGTGTGAACTCCTTCACCAGTTTGAGCAAGCTCCACAAACAGCCTCCACAAACAGCCCGACAGAATCGTACTTTGAAATGCACCTCCCGGGAAGTGAAGCCATCCGGTGGGAGTGGAACCTAATTTGTGTTCTCCTGCAAACACCTTCACATCTATACATATAAATCGATATCAAGCACATACCACATCACACGCATCTACAATAATAAATATACCTCATTTTACTTTTGGGCCAATAATGTCGAGTTCAACCGAGAGACAGATAAACGCTACTGAGCAAGCAAACAACAAACGCCGAAGCAATATGGCAGTCGATGTTGTGCTGCCCTCTCAAAAAAGTCATAAAAAGATGAAGTTATCGACCACTCTCCCATCTCCCACATCCTCGCCAGATAGCTCATCTTTGCCAAATGACAACACATCGTCCACGACTGATAGGTCACCTTCCACGACACACAACCCAAATCCGGCCGCATCTCACATCGGGTCTCCAGTGTCCTCCCCAACTGGATCACACATCTCAGTTGCATCCCTGTTGGAATATCCGATGGACGGTCCAGAACCTGTCAGCCTGGAGTCCCTCTATGTGGACAATGCGAGCTTCAACTTTGAGGACGAAGCTGGAAATGACGGCAACGTTGAGGCACAAGGTGGATTGTGTAAGGAACGAGGCTAGGGAGGTAGAAGATGAGAGGAAGACGGGGAAGTAGTTTGGGGTGCCGAGGAGTAAGAGGAAGGCGAATAAGAGGAAGGCGAGAGGCCATGATCCTCCTCCAACCTCTCGACTGATTCAAAGCTCTTGGTTTCACCTCCCTGACCAGACTCACCCCCTTTTTCATCGCCTGGTCTCAGCATCTGCCAATGAGCAGGATCATTTAGTCGCCAGTAATCAAATGGCCATATGGGAGAACTTCTTTTCGGCACTCAAACGGCTTATTCCCAAAGTGTCATAGCCTACAAATATATATATATGACGGAAAATATGGCTGAGCTCACATTTGATGCTTTACAAGGCTATTCCTTCAGCAGGTAGCCTTTTCCCCATTCCACAGCTTGCGACCAGTCTCTTCCCCATCCCTCAGCTTACGAGGGAATCTCCATTCAGGACACCACCTCCAGATGGCCACACTGAAGAGAGCTATGCCATCCTTTTGCACCTCAATTCAAAGTGGCCAACCAGTCGATCGATGAAGGAGCTCCTGAGATTGATGAAAAACAAGGTGAAGGGGAAGATACTATGGTGTGAAAAATACCAAGGGATAGAGAGCATCAGTACCATTCTGTGGGGACGTTTGACAGGTTCCGGCTTCAATGCTGCATGTGTAAACATGCATTATCGGAATCAGAAGCTCGTAATTACTTCGCATTACTAATTCATAGAGGCGCTGTCCCCCCCTTCGGCGGTTGGCCTTCCTTCCCAGTCAACATCTACTGAGGGATCGCAGGCGGTAAGTGAAAGATAAGTTAACTTCAAGGCATCAGATATGATGTTAAAACAACGGAATACTCTTCCAGTCTGCCAGCCCATCGTTAGCCTCTTCGCCTTCTTCTTCTCCCCACTCCTGATACTCACCCTCTCCGAGATTACGTTCACCTTCTTCCCGAACGTTGACTCCCTTGTCAGAACGTCCATCTCCGTCAGCACTCTGCCCACAGCCAACCAAGATCATGGCGCCGCAATTCAAAATCTCTCCTTGCGAACTGGTGCCTCTGACTACGTCGACGCCAATAGCACGTACTAGATGGATTGAACCAGATGGTAATTGCCAGTTTAGGGCATTTGCTATGGCGTTAGATGGCGGATTAACATCCCATGAAGAGGTGAGGAGGTGAGTAGTCACTGAATTGCGAGGGCTTGAACGGAGGGAAAGCCTGAGACCACTCTTTCCTGATGATGTCGAGTATAGCCATTATGTCAACAGGATGGCGATTATCGGTGAGTGGGGAGATAACATCACCCTTAATCTGATGGCAATCATCTGGGAGATAAACATTGCGGTATTAAGACCCAATTGTGAGGGGGGCTACGTGTGGAACAGAGTGTATGAGGGGGAAAGGGAAGGAGGCTATCTTTGTTTGTATTTCGAGGTGAGCACTATGAGAACTTGGTGATGTAAATGTTTGTATCATTACGAGTTGTAAATCTTTGTAGCGTTGGTATTGTAGATCGTTGTATCGTTGGTACTGTAAATTGTAGGGTTCATGAGGATGCATTAAGTTCATGTTTGGTTTATTTTGTTGGTCTAAGATACGGAAGAATTAAAATAATATTAAAAATCTAAAAATTATTCCCTCTTCTTCCTCCTCCCGCCGTCATTCAACTCATCCTCCATGCACCTTCTTTCAAAGGACCAACGTCCTCGCCCTTGCCTTCACCAACTCGACCCTAATCCTCCTCTGTTGGTGAAAGAACCCCCTCCGGCATCGCTTCTCGCCATGCTTTACGCTCGTCGGCAGTTTCATGGCTTGCGAGGCCCCCTGTGGATAAGATGAGTGGCTTGAAAACGCCACCGGCGACTCTGGGGGCCCTGTTCTCAACGGCCTTGCCGACCTTGTCGAGCCAGCCGACGCATCGGTCGAAGCAGAAGTCTGCGAGTTTGCTGTTCGGCGGGTGGGGGACAGCTGTGCTCCTTGCCTTGTTGTCACCAAGCGAAAGGACCTTGAGATCATAGTCGGTGAAAGGGAGGGAACTTGTCCCTCGGATCCTTAGGTCGTTTCGGCGCTGGCCAGAGAGTGTGGGGGGCTCGATTTCGATGATAGCGCCATTAACGTAGTTCAAATGTTGATATATAGCTCGGTTAATAGTGTCATGACGCCATTCGCTCCAGGGGTTGCGCCCCCGGCATAATTCGTCATGGCCTAGTGATGCAGAAGCCCCACAAAAGCGGCAGATGGGGACCGAGGAGCCGACAAGAGTGCGGACGTGTAGAGCTGAAGCTATGTCGATGTCGGAGAGCCGGAGAGGTTGATAAAGGGGAATTGTGGAGAGCCAGCTACGTCCCAACTTGGACGCATTTTCGGTAAGTCTCTTGCGTTGGGTGTCGTTCAAACCCAGGAGGATTGCGTCCCTTTGTGCGTCCCAGAGCTCCGCGCACCAAGAACGTTGAGTGGTGGGTGGTGGGTGCTCTTCGGTTGCAGGGATGAGGCTCAGAGTGCCCAGAAGTTTGTCGGCAGACTCGCATGCAGAGCGGTAAGCCAAAGGTGCGACATCTTTGAAGGAAAGCAAACCTAGCCCGCCTAGTCTAGCAGGCAACTTTGAAAGTGACCTCCCGAGAGCCTCCTCTTCTGCCGAATCCTCCCTCTCTTATATGTATATGTATATGATGTGCGTCGTCCGGTTGCCCATTGATCCCGAAAAAGAAACCTTTAACAAAATTTATACCACCGTCCAGGGCCGGCCCGTCGGTTGTTAGCCTTGTGCCCTCCGGTTGTTGGGACGTCCGCTTGCTTATAATAATATTACCTTGCTTTGAGTGTTGAAAGGCTTATGTAATAATGGGGACTCATAGAAAGATTATCTGCTGCAGACTAGTAATTACGAAGGGTTGCGCCAGCCGGGGAGTGACAAAAGTTGAAAAATTTGACAGTCATTAGTATGGCGCGAAGTGTCATAAGCTGGTGTTCAGAACGAGGATAAATTGTTTGATGAGTGACGAGTATCTCGGGGTCCTTCTTATCGGTGTTGAGAGGGTGGCGGTGGAGGAAGGGCATGGTCCAGACAGAGGGGTAGGCGGACACGTCGAGGAGCAAGCCGCCGCCGAGAACTGGGTTGGCCATACGGCCAGAGTCGGCTGAAATGGTGTCAGGTTAGCAAGGATTATGGGCTGTTGGACAGGGGCAAGGGAACGCACCTCCAAGTTCCAGGCCATGGAGGAATCGGCAGAAATAACTGCACCTGGACATGTCGAATCCATCAGTTCTTCTCTCACCATCTCTGGAAGTTGGGTAAAAGGCGTAATGTGGGCGTCAAGCAGTGCCTTTAGCGCGGCATTGTTGATATCAGTATAACCTTCAGGTGGTTCTCGAGATGCTTCATAGACAGATCCACTTCCTGCTGGTGACGGGCGTCCTTCATTATGGGCACGTGATGGAGAGAAATGGTTAGCAAAGAAGAATGAACAGATAGATCTGCATGGGAAACATATGATACATGTGATAAGGCTGGAGAGGGTGGATGAGATCCCACGGATGATTCTCCGGGGGAGGGATGTGCTTGAAAAGTAAAATGACGCTCAAGTTGTACCTCAATCTGCTCACCTATAGATTCAGGTGACGTTGCTCTGCAAGTAGGTCGGCGACGAGTAAAAAGCCTAGAAGGCCGCACCGCAGTCTTTTTTCCATGTTTCGGTTGTGGTCGACCTTTCGTAGATGCTTTGCTTCGCGATGAAGATGTCATGGCGGCCAGAGAAAGAGTATTTGAATCGAAGGAAGCGGTGTGGTGGAGAGTAGAGTCCTTGAAATTGAACAGCATTAGCTGCGCTCGATAAAAAGATGATTAATAAAGAATGGACTCACAAAAACGAGCTGGCACCAGCCCCAACTGAACACTAACCAAGTGGAAAGCCTCCCCGGCAAGTAGTAAAGCGCAGCGTTACGACAGGTTTGAGACAAGACAGCGCTCCACGTTTGGTGGAGTCGGTGATATTGGACGTTGGAAATAGATCGAAATGTCAAATGCTGGGAAATATATGCAGACATGGGGCCTAGAACAATCACCATCAGATACGTGAATAGCACAGCGAAGTTTGATAAAGACTTACAATGCCTACGCTATTCAGTCCCCAACGGTGAGATCCAATAAGCTTGAAAGTGAGTCACTGGCGACGACGCCGTAATAGAAGTATAGATATATGAAGAGACTGAAACTGACTACGACTAATGTAATGTAATGTTAATCGATAGAAAATGATTACTTGTATTTAGATGTAAGTCAGCTTTCACATGGCGACGACGAGGATGGGTTACGTAAAGAAGGGGATTGTACATTTCAAGTGACCTGGGGCTGCAAGATTTACGCTGAAAAATATTCACTTATAGATCACATCTCAAGAATCTCTCATACAGAGTGCCGAGCTGCCCTGAATCGTCCCAATGTTTTTAAACCGATTCATTCCTTGTTCTTGACATTGATGCATACATGTAGCAGATTACATTTGTTGTGTGCTAGCTGCTATGGTTTTATCTTACGTAACACTCTGATCAACTAAAGACTGGTACTCCCGAACAAGAGTATGTAACTCCCTATCCATCCACTTCGATCGTTCACCATTTCTGTTTCTCCTCGGAATCGCTTAAAATCAAAAAAGAAACCCCACAGTCAACCCTAAAAGCAAGAACAATGAGCCCAAGCGGGGGAAGAGGCACCCAAGAATGTATCTCGCTACGATACTCGATAGAAACAGATAACAGTCCTGTGGGAGCACATGGACAATTACGGCCAGCGAAAAGAGTCAAAGTCGCGACAGCCTGTGAAAATTGTAGTGAGTGATTGCCCCCATTCTGTCTGCCCTTGGTTCTCCGTTCTTTGTTCAATGACACATCCGCGCTGTGCCATAGAAACGCGAAAAGTAGGGTGTGATGGAAGTCATCCATGTCACCGATGTATACAGGACCAACGTACATGTACGTACGCACAAAAAGAAGCGAGATCGGCTCTGACACGGGCAAGGATGACCGAGTTGGAAGATCGGTACGTGCGTAAGAGCGCTGACTGAAGCGCTGTGTTAGCTCCCCTGCTTGCCCTCTAACGCCGTCATGATAGCATCTCAGCGTACGAGAGGATCTGGAACGCTGTGTTAGAAGAATACCCGATACAGCAGGCGTATGATGATGCTGTGGGATACGGAATGTCATTAGCCATTGACAAAGCGAGGATGTTACGACTACCAAAAAGTCAGGTGGGTCATGGGCTCTGACAAGGACAGTCGAGGCATAACAGCTGATAGGACCATAGTCTCACGTCAATCATTCCTATAGACTACCCACCGCCATTTCTCCCCCATCCCCCTACTTCAGCTTTAACAGAACGGAACCTCGCACTTCAGCGATACGCCTTTCTTCCCCGACTGCGTTGATATCTTTACCTCCTACTCGAATGCCATCCATTGAACCTGAGTCAGAGCCGCTTCAGTCGACCTCAGATGAAGTCGAGGGTAGTTATGAATGGAAAGAAGCAGCGAAACAGGTCCCCGGTCAAGCAAACTTGCAATCAGACGCTGGGATGGCAAGTTTGACTTATTCAGGGAAAGGCGCTAGTTATCTCGGTCTATCGTCAGGGGCAACATTCTTGAACGCCATTAGAAGGCTGTCTCCACAAGCTGTGGCGGAGCTGTCACCAAATGGCGCCTTCATAACTTCTGGTTCGTTGGTGATGGGCGGTTGTTCGAATGCGTTGCAGGGATTGAACCCAAATCCGGCAGAACAACAAGTTGTTCTGCCTTCTGCTGTAAAAACAAAATCTTTGGTGGAAAGTTACTTCCGATACTTTCGTGAGTGCAGTGACTGTAGTGAGTTCACTGTCGCGCTGATGCCATTGATGTTTACGTAGATCCCCTCACTCCTCTTGTCCACGAGCCAACTATCCGAGCGCAAATAAGTGGTGCTGTTCCAATCGTCAAACCCGGTTCAGACGTATTGATGTATATGATCTTCGCCATGGGCGCTTTAGATCTAGCTCAATCCGAAGAAGATGATGATGGACATGAGTACTATGAGACAGCCCGGCAATCTATGGATAGAGAAATTCTGGAAGGTGGAACTTTACCTCTTGTTCAGGGTCTAGCGATCATGGCGAATTATTTGCAACGTAATAACCGTCCTAACGCTGGGTATTTGTGTTTGGGTATGGCGATACGTATGGCTACTGCCTTAGGACTACATACGCCCGCAGCAGGGAAGAAATGCTCTGCCCTGGAGAAAGAGATGAGAATCAGGGTGTGGTGGTCTCTGGTAGCTTTGGAAGCTGGTTGTGCGGTGACTTTCGGTAGACCACATTCAGTTGGGCCGTTTCAACTGGCAGCGATACCATTACCTCTTAACGTGGATGACGAGTATTTGACCGTATCGACCACTGTACAACCGAAATCTTGTGACCGTCCAACGCTTTACACAGCTTTGATCGTCCAAGCGGAACTTGCGAAAGTCACTTGTGGTATTCATGATAGGATCTTACAGTCTCACCCTGCCCCGACTGTTGAACAAGTCAAACGGTACAATGAGAGAGTGGTTTCAGTTCTGCAGGCCCGGTCGAATATTTTGCAGGTCGAACAGAATGGTCCTTACCAGCTGGCTAGGAGGATTCAGATATGGCGCACAAATGATTTCAGAGCGGTTCTTCATAGACCAATCTTGCTGGCCGCTGCGTGGGATACCAGTCATAGGAAGATACTGCTGCCTGGAGTGAGGGAAGCTATCGAGTGAGTGTATATATTCACTCCCCACAAAGATTCGTAAATAACCAAAAGCTTAGAGCATGTCGAGTGCTGGCTCTGGAAAACCTCGAAGATATCGGCAATTTCGTTTCTACCCAGCCAAATCATCAAAGAGGAACCGAATGGTACACTCTGTACTTTGCTTTTCAAGCTTCCTTGACGCTATTACTATCAATTGTGTGGGAGCCGCATCATACCAATGCCACACAGTGGAGATCCGTACTTACCTCTACAGCGCTTTGGTTTAGGCAGATACAATCAATGAAGAGGGTAAGCAAATCATTATCTGAAACTACCACCACTTCGTCCGTTCACTGATATCACCTCGTCAGCTTGCTTTGGCCTATGCGTCAGTGCTCGAGAGTGTTGTTGGGAAACTTCCTCCACTGGAGGTGATCGATGCACTGATCCGTGCAGTGGGAGATACCTCTTCAAGCTCTCAATCGAACTTGGGGATCATGCCAAACCCTGTTACGGATCAAGGGAGTGCAGATATCCTAGATTTTGAACGATATTGGTAAGTGAAATGATCGCTCGTCAGAATGGCGAAGCAGACTCGCTGACGGCTTGATGTGTTAGGATGGAGCTTTGGGATAACGACACTAGTACATCTAACTTGGGATGGTCCGTTGATGATAACACGCAGAATGGTTGGCAGTTTTGAGTGATTCAGAGTCTCATGCAGGATATGTATGTATACCATGACTTATGCAAAATTATGTATATGTAGTGCATGTATGCAATTCTGATAACAATAATACTATGGGAATTGTGCGAGGAATCTGAGCAGTTTAGAAAGCTAGAAGGAAAGCAAAGAGTAGGCAATGATTAAGCTAAACTGTGTAAATATAACCTTGCGAAATCACTTACCCTCTTCCAATAACCATCCACCATCAATGACAATCTCAGCTCCGGTGACATATTGATTCTGTGGATTGGTAATCTGTCAGCTACAAACACACACACAAGTCATCCAACCTCAACTCACAGTGATAACACCAAAGATACATTGAGCATAATCAATAGCATTTCCAGGTCTTCCAAGTGGGATACCCCACTGGTTTCTAAACTCTTTGAAATGAGCGTCTGAGCCGGTGTTGTTCTCTGGTGGAATTATAGTCATTCCCTATTATGAAGTCGCGGATAAAAGGAATTAGCTGACAAGAATTTGAACTGACAGATAAAAGAAATGGACTTACAGATGGAAAGTATCCTGGGCAGATGCAGTTCTAGGTAACAGAGTCAGCTTTACGATTTCTCGAAAAATCGTTATAGCAGCTTACCACTCGGATACCTAAACCTCGTCGAGCAAATTCAGCGGCTTGCTGCTTAGAAAGGGAGATAGTAGCAGCTCTATATTAACCACCCAAAAAAACTTAGTACGAAAGGTCCAGGCCAAATCGAACGACCTTCTTACTCACTTTCCAGCATTATAGTTGAACTGACCCCTCTGAGAAGTTTTGGTGATACCAGACATTGAGGACAAGTTGACGATGTTTCCAGGTTCGGGGGACCCACCCACTGTTTTGGCCGCAGCTAGTAGAGGAAGGAAAGCGAATGCTGTGAAATGGTATGAAGCAGTGTTGATTTTGTAGGTGTTGAGCCTAAATAAAGCATGAGAGCATCAGTATTAGGTTAAATCTACAGGGATGGAAAGACACGGATTAAGGTATTTGAAACATACCAGCACTCGAATGTTTCTCCTTCAAACATCTGTTTTGAGAGTCCTTCGGGGGTTTGTTCACAATCGTTGATATTGGCACATCCGAGGGAGACTCCGTGATCTGACAGGCATAAAAGTATGTGTCAATTCAGACTGAAACATCTCAAAAGATGCAAGTGCAATCTCACTGTTTATCAGAACATTGACCCACTTCTCCTTTGACTTAATCTCTTCAACGAATTCTAAAAAAGATCTTTTCGTCAGTTCATCCCCTTCAGAGCCATGTGATATTATTTGTTCTACTCACTTTGGATACCCTCTTTAGTACTGACATCAGCTTGGACAGCAATGATGGTCCCTTTTCCGTGGTTCCCCGATTTGGCATAACTTTCAACGGCGGCTTTGAGAGGTTCTTCCCTTCTTCCTGTGATGTATACTTTAGCCCCATTCTCAGCTAAAGCGGTGGCTGTGACGAGTCCTAAACCGGTTCCCCCCCCAGTGACTACGGCACGAGTCAGCATGAAGTTTCAACTGTATCATCAAGAACATAGTCGATAAATCACTCACCAACAGCAACCCAACCTTCTACGTTGAAAAGTTTGGGCAGCTCAAAACCACCTTGACTAATAGATTCGAAAAGAGCTCTGGCAGACATTTGTATGGAGCGAGAAAATTGTTTTTGATAGTGAGTATGTAGAGGTTAAAATTGACGGTTTGATTCCAGTTAAAATAGTCTGGCGGTTGAATCATATGTCAAAACTTATTCATAGGCAATGCAACAATCCTACCCACTAAAGCAGTTTCTTCATCACCTCTCGGATCGGAGTGGGCCTTCC
Source organism: Cryptococcus neoformans H99 (assembly GCF_000149245.1). Classification (NCBI taxonomy): domain Eukaryota; kingdom Fungi; phylum Basidiomycota; class Tremellomycetes; order Tremellales; family Cryptococcaceae; genus Cryptococcus; species Cryptococcus neoformans. The sequence goes on along the minus strand of NC_026754.1, from coordinate 8,455 downwards.
GGATGTTTGGGTGATCGGACCAACGGTAAAACAAGGCTAAAAAAGTCAGTTCCGATGAGAATGACGCAAAAGTTCAAGCTGTCGGATCAGACTATTCCGGCTGATTTCCCTGGAAGGTGCCTCGGTCTAATCATGTAATCATGTAAACAAAAGTAACTCTCCGATAAAAGGTACATTAAATTAAATAAAGGATGAAAGAAGGGTGTACTCGCAACTTCACACCACAGGGTCTTGATCATAAGCAAAACCAGTCATGTCATCGGAAATTCAGCGACTGGCAGAAGATGTCGTGGAGACTTACTTCAGGTGGGTTATCCTGCTTTTGCAGTGCATAATGGGAGCGCACGTTCTGACTGCTCTTGTGGGCATCATAGCCAAAATACCGAGAATCGATTATTGATAGGAGTAGCTGGGTATGTATCACACATCTCGGTGTTCATGGACTCGTATTGACGTATACATAGACCGGCAGGATGTGGAAAATCGACGATAGCTTTTCCACTTACCAATCGGATAAACGATATACTAATCACTCGATCAGCCGCGAGCTGTGAAAAAGCTATATCAGCTGTATGTGTGAGCTTAGATGGATGGCATTATACGAGAGCTCAGCTGGATCAAATGGATGACCCTGTGAAAGCACACTGGTGGAGGGTAAGTGATTACAACCTCGACAACGTTCCAAAAGCTCATCCATTTGAATAGGGCGCACATTTTACCTTTGATCAAGCTGGTTATCGAACATTCTTGGACCTCCTCCGTATACCTCTCTCCTCTGCCCCCTCAGAGATACCCTTCCCCACGTTTGACCACGCATTGAAGGATCCGACACTGTCTCCTGTCCCCATAACGCACAAAGACAGGCTGATCTTGATCGAAGGACTATATACGTTGTTCGACCTATCTGGATGGAAAGAATGCGCCGAGATGATGGATTTCAAAATTTGGGTAGATGTAAATGAAGAGACGGCTCGAAGGAGATTAGTGAAGAGGAATTTTGAAGCGGGGATATTTGACAGTCTGGACGCCTGCGCTACCAGAGGTGAGTGTTAGGGTCCGAGTATGCCAGTGGTCAGGTTCATCGAGCTGATACAGTGTCATAGTCGATGCAGTAGACATGAAGAATAGCGAAGTAGTGAGAGCACATGCGTCCGAACCAACTCATATTTTCGTTTCTGTGGATGGTCAGATATACTAGATGCAATTTATCTAAATGCATATGTATCTTTGCATCGGCTCTGAGCAGCTCTTGATCGCGGGAAAAATGGAAATGTTGAAGTAGTAAGAGTACATATTGCTAAACCAACTCATGATTTTGTTTCTGTACATGGCTATATTTACGAGATGTAATTTAGCACAATGCATATGTATCGTTGTGTAGCGGCACCACTGTCCTCGTAGAGGCCGGAAAGTACCTTAAGCTACAATAGTTTCGTTGTCCTCGGTCGTTTGTATTTAATCTAATTAATTAGAAGCTCTGAGTGTAGACGATGTGGCTTTGTAGACTGAAGGATCCGAGAAGACTAGGCTGATTGGGGCCATGCGTTTATCTACTCTATGGCTACCCCTTTTATATCTTCATCAGCTCTACGAGCTGACTCAGCTTTCCCACACTTCCCTGTCTCCTCCACTCGTACCTCTCTCTTCCCTAACGCCTCCTCGCACAGTCCTCCTTCTCTTCCTCTCGAATTTCTCTTACTCCTCTTCTCTCCTCGGCACCCCAAACTATTTCCCCGTCTTCCTCTCGTCTCCTACTTCATCTTCTCCCTATCTTCGTTCCTTACATGTTACAATGGGAAAAATGGGAAATTCTGCACAATGTCTTGACCATGCTACCACATGTTGTCAATCTATCATGGCCAGGGAAGTCAAATACGAAGATAATGAAGATAACCGACACGGTCTAACGAGCATTGGCAATGCATAACATTGTACAAGAGTTATAGATACCTATGATCTTCAGGACTTAGGCCCTTGATCTACTGGTCTTTTCACTTGCCCATCGAATAGCCCAAGTAAATTCATATGTCCGCACAGCTGAGCATGGAATCGAATCAGCTGGACATGGATCCAAGGGGAGAATGAAAATACCACACGTACCATCCGCAAATGAACTCAAAACCGGTATCTCCGAACTACCTTTACTAGCCGTATCAATAAATGTTGACATTTCCGAAAGGAATGCATCATCGTCTTTGAAATTGTGAATTTCTTCAACATCATTCCCAGGTCTTCGAACGTAAAGAGTTGGTCGGTTGTCTGAGGCAGATGTATATAGGTCAATATCGCTTTTTACAGTGAGCTACTGTACCCACAAGGATCAATCAGCTTCAACTGGTATCCATCAGCGAATACGGTGATCTCGGTGGAGAATCTGTTTTCAAGCTAGGGTTGGCGATGCCTCGATATAATAATTCAACAATCTTCCTACTCACTGTGTACCTTGAAGGGAAACACCATGTTCTAAATGACCGATGGCACCTGACTTGTATTTCCAAGTAGCGCTCGTGAAACGGGGAATTCGATCATCTTCCGGTACAAGGGCGCTCTCGTCGAAGGGTATCTATGATCAAGGATAAGCAGTTGCATAGACTATGTCACGAGCCTGCACGAAGTAGAAGAAATAAGAGATCATAGGAGAGAGTTACGTAATGAAGGAAAGCAAGATTGTTGCAGATAAGAAGGTCCAGCTGGACCTCCGAGAAAAGAACTGGACCTCCAGCTGAACCTCCAGCTGGACCTCCAACTGAACCTCCAGCTGGACCTCCGAGATAAGAACTGGGCCTCCAGCTGGACCTCCAGCTGGGCCTCAAGGGATATAAATAGATTTCTGTAGAAGTATATAAAGGGGAGCTCTGTCCTCGATCTTGATCTTCTTCCCCTCGAAGATCAATATTTCATAAGTTACTTTGCGAAAGGTCCTCGAGCTCCCAGTGCTCGCTCTCGTCTTACCTTGCACCACCTTCGACATAAACTTACTCCACTAGTATATAAGCTTGCCTGATCTTCCCAAGCGAATATACCTCTGTCCTATACCATACGCCAACAGACAAGTGTCAAGAGGTATATCATACATATATCTCATTGCTTAGTTAAACTACGGCTTTCTATCTCGTCTCCAAGGCCGGACCTTGTTGGGGACGAGTCGTAACAGACTAAGAGGTTATTACTCAGCCACCCACTTTAGTAAGCTGGCCAGGCTTTTCGTACCATTCTATGCTGTGTGCCATGACAGTGTCCAGATCTACTTCTCCAGCGAAGTATCTTGAGAGATCGCAGAAATGGGCTGTCAAACCATTAAAGCAGATGGTCAGCATGGTATAAGGGTTTTTCCATTTCCTCATGTAGCCGACTCACTAGCCTGCTCAACGATAGGTCCGCAATCGATAGACTTAGTCCACCAGGCGACTTTCGCGCTATGTTCGTAAGCTGTGCAGTCGTAAGTATCTTTCTTTTTTTTTCTCCCTTCATCAACGGAACAGATCACTCACCCATCACATACCTCGCCGAGGTCATCATGACTTCAAGGTTGTTCTCTTTCAAGATCTGCTTCATCTTTTGCACAGCCGCAGAATACCTTAGCATGTAACCGACACTAACCAGGTTACTTTTCCCTTCCAAGTATTCGGCGGTTTTGAGGGCTTCTTCAACACTTCCCGTACTGACGGGTTTCTCAATGAATAGAGCGGCGTTGGGGAAACTTTCGGTAAGTTGTACCTCAGCGTTGTAGCCTTTCGATGGGTCGGTTGTACCTCTGAAAGCGGGTGGAGATCCTAGAAGGATCATTTCAGGTGGATTTGAAGATAATGCAGAGATGGCATCTTTGACCGATGGATAGATGGGTGTATCGGCATAAGCTGAAGCAGCGAAAGTGAGTGATTTCGCCTTCAAGACTGCTTCAGCCCGTGAAGTTGCAGGATCGACTAGTCCGACAATCTTCAACCGGTTACCTAATTTTTGTTCGAGCCGTTGGGAGTGATTCCAGGGCTGTGATGAAATTTCATCAGTAATGTTGTTGACAATTTGCTTGTCAGAGTTGAATCCTACTCACCCCTTCGTCAGAACCAAAGTTGACTATCGATGGGAATCAGTCAAAATCTAATTTGAATAAAGACATGACACTCACTGTTGCCCGCTCCGATTATCAATACTTTTACGTCTGGCCCTGGTTCAGGTTGCAATCTGCCCATGAGAATGGCTTAGGGCAAGTGTCGAATTTAATGGAAGTGAAGTACATACCTAGCAGAAGGAATCTCATCATCCTGGCCTAATCCTTCCACGGCGGCAGTTGGTCTCATTGTTGTCCTGGTAAACCCTCGTGTATATCTTGGAATGAATGCAGCTGCTGGGAGAACGGTTGGTTCGGTGAATCGAGTTGACTTACTCAAGTTACTGTAGTAATTGAACCGACTGAACGACCTCAGGCTGGGAGATCCTCTCATCTTACTTTATAAATCAAACGAAGTCTAGGCTGAAGCTCTTGGTGATTTTGTTATAGGATGGCTCATCTCAATTAAATGAGAACAAAAAAGACACGAAGTCTTCGACGTACCAAATCAACAACGGAAATGGGAAAGTACCTCGACCCATCGACTGGGGATTTAGGAATGTCGGACGACAGTGCGTTTTCCGATGTGACAAAAAAAGTAAGTCTCGGAACACTGTGTGTTTATATCTCAGGTACAGGTAACTTCCGGCATCCTTGTGTCACGTGGTTGCAAGCCACACAAATGTTCCCCCGCGACTCGTCATTGGGGAGGGAGGTGGAACACAACGTTCCGTTTCTTTCCCTATCTCCTTCTGGCAAATGTTTTCGTTCCACTGATGACAAACAAAAATGGTTGTCACTTTTAAGTTAAGTCCGTCAAACAGACGGAACACAACGTTCCGTGCCTTCTCCCGCCGGCAAATGTCTGTTCCGACTGACGATAAACAACGGAAGGTTGTCGCTTTCAAGCGCCTTTGAGATACATACATATATGTTCATCCCAGGGGGTCAACGTGGGGCACCGATCACGTACTTCTTGCTTTTGATAATTCAACAATGCCCCTTCCAAAGTTAGCTGTGATCTTAGGAGCTTTCGCTTCTTTCTCTGGTTTCTTGTGAGTTGCCTTGTGTCTTTTGGTCAAGCACGACTCATAATGATCATATTGGTCTCCATCCAGATTCGGTTACGACACGGGTTACATCTCAGGATGTAAGGAGATGGAAACTTTTATTCGAACTTTTGGTGTTCTCCAACCTGACGGGACTTATATCTTGAGCTCGGGTAGAGACTCCTTGATAACTTCAATTTTATCTGTCGGTACTTGCTTGGGAGCCTTATGTGGCTCAATGGTCGGGGATCGTATAGGCAGAAGATTTGGTATTGTGTTTTACATCTGTGCGTGGAAGTCCCTTTATCATACAATAAATCAAACCTGGAAATGCTGACGCCCGCCGATATGTATATATATAGGCCTTTTCTTCATCGGGGTAGCTTTGCAAACCGGATGTAAAAACCTTGCAGGATTCGCCATCGGTCGGGTATTTGCAGGTCTGGGTGTAGGAGGCACATCATGTTTAGTACCAATCTATCAAGCCGAATGTTCACCCAAAGCAATCCGTGGCTTCGTCGTGGCTGCCTATCAATTCTTCGTAACCGTCGGATTGTTGGTAGCTGCGTGTGTGGTTTACGCTACAAAGGGTCGTCCAGACAACTCAGCATACGAGATCCCCATTGCTATACAATTCGTCTGGGGTGCTCTCATCATCGGTGGTATGTGCATCTTACCTGAATCACCAAGATGGTTGCTTCTCAAAGATAAAGAAGAACAAGCGAAAAAAAATTTATCCAGATTACTGGGTGAAGCCGAGAACAGTCAAGCTGTAACCACTGAGTTTGCCGAAATCTCAGCCAATTTGGAACATGAACGATCGCTCGGTAAAGGTACCTGGATGGATTGTTTGAAATACGGTGAAAGTAAAACTAGGCTGAGAATCTTCACCGGTATGGCCCTTCAAGCCTTACAGCAATTGACTGTGAGTCAATAGCTCTTAAATAAACGAGAGGCAAAGCCGTTCTCATACCATTCACTGACCATTCAACTGTCGCACACAGGGTGTAAACTTCATCTTCTACTATGGAACGACCTTTTTCTCTAATTCGGGTATATCAAACCCTTTCTTAACTACAATCGCCACAAACGTAGTCAACGTAGGAATGAGTGTTCCTGGAATGCTCGCTGCTGATAGGATCGGTCGAAGGCCCTTGATGATGTACGGCGCAGCAGGTATGGCAGTATCTCAGCTCATCGTCGCTGCCGTGGGTGTGGCTGTCGACACTTCCAACCAAGCTGGACAAAAAGCCCTGGTCGGTTTTGTCTGTATCTATATCGCTCATTTCGCTTCTACATGGGGTATCCTGGCTTGGGTCATCACGAGTGAGATTTATCCTTACGAGTTGAGAGGTAAAGGTATGAGTTTGTCTACTGCTACCCAGTGGTTATTCAACTTTGCTATTGGCGTGAGTACATCTCAACCTTTAATGTTGGAGTTCTTGAAATGAAGCTGAATCGAATCATTGTCTTCTAACGATTGGGACTTGCGCGAAGGCGGCCATCTCGCAAATTTTTGTATGGGCGCGAAAACCCCGTTTTTTTCCAACCGGTCTCCACACCGCAAACCTGTGCCCTATGGGAATTTTATCCCACCGATCGATCCGTCTTGGTTCGCTCTATCGAAGGGTGCGATGCATGGATGCATAGCTTGAGAAAAACCCATGCGCGATGGGAGAAAACCGCTGATGTTCGGCGGTCACCGCAGCCTGACCCGCGGCTTTCGGCCCTCACCGCTCGCTAACCCTGGTTAACCCCATCGCGCGCCCAGGCTAACCCCCGGGGGCGGGCTAAAATAACGTAATTAAGGTGGAAACGTTATTTATTCGACCTAGCTCCTAATCCCCTAAGCACCCTTCCGATTTTTCGACGGTCCCCTAAGCTCACTTGGTGGATTTCCACTTGCAGTTGTGCATGAAGATCATTTTTTTTTTCTTTGCATCTCATTGCATCATCACTTTTGATTTTATTTGTTCAGGTGTCCATCATCCAATACACTTATATTCTAATGCATAGACGTCATTTATTTCGACTATTCCTATTCATGCGATACAGTTATGTTGTATGCATGGATCATCTAATAGTACAATGATTTCCTAATAATGCACGGACGTATTTTATTTCGACTACTGCTAGTCATCCAATACAATTATTTTGTATGCATTGCATGGAAGCATTTATTTATTTATCCATGCATCATCTAATATGATTATTTTGTATGCATTGCAAGCACATCATATCCATTCATGCATCAGTTCTGTTTGGTTCCATTTTCTCACGCAGCCATCCATACATTCTTCCATCCATTCATTTCATCCATCCACCCATCCATCCATCCATCTATCCATCCATCCATCTACTTATCATCCAGTAAGTTGGTGTATATTTTATTATATTAGAGCTTAAATGTTTATGCATGCAACTGACTAAACACTCAACAGTACAGGGTTACAACAAATGGCAGAGGATACCGAAGGAAGAGGTGTGCTGCACCAGATGCAAGGGAAGAATTCCAGAGGAGATTTTTACATCATGGCAGGAGGTGAGATAGGACTGCAATACCTTACCACTGGATGCTGACTTTTGCCTCTTCAATTCAGTATCTGAACTATCAGAGTATTATGTCCAGTGGCACTCCTCTGATGAACTCCAAGCTGTTCATCTCGAATACCTTCCTGTATACCGTGTTTTCAGATGCAGTATTTGCAGCAGCAACAAGAAATCCAAGGGTACATCAAGCTGTATCACACCCAAACACTTGCACAGCCATCCTCATCAACATCTTCCTCATATAACAGCGACAGAACTTCAAACTGTTATAGAAAAGGCATAACATGGTGCATTTTGCATGAAAATGGGGTAGACATGTACAATCGGATCAGGGCTTTCAGAATCTGCAATAAGTTTTCTGGGCGCTTTCGAATTGGGGGAGATATGGCAGGTTGAAATGTATACACTTCATGTGGCTTCGAAATCGCGACTTGTTGTGTTACATATTCTGTAACAGGGATATTTTGATAATTAATTTATGAAAATATGCATATATATCCATATTTGACTCATTTGGGCGTAAGATAGGACAATGTATGCATGCATAAAGTCGATAATGGGGGAGATATGGGGGAAATGTTTCATATCACGCAGAAGGTCATGATAAGCGATAAGATAAAATGGAGGTTAGATAAAATCGCCTGCGGGCCAGTGGGGGAACCGACAATATGCTTGGGCACCTTTTTAGGGTTAGGGGGTTAGGGGGTTAGGGGTTAGGGGGTTAGGGGTTAGGGGTTAGGGGTTAGGGGGTTAGGGGGTTAGGGGGTTAGGGGTTAGGGGGTTAGGGGGTTAGGGGGTTAGGGGGTTA
>NC_026753.1:1152640-1186808 GCF_000149245.1 Cryptococcus neoformans H99 | reverse complement strand
TAACCCCCTAACCCCCTAACCCCCTAACCCCCTAACCCCCTAACCCCTAACCCCTAACCCCCTAACCCCCTAACCCCCTAACCCCCTAACCCCCTAACCCCCTAACCCTACTCGGGGCTGCACTCGGGTCCTATCGGCCACTCCATCACTGCCTTCTTCTACCACTTTCATCCCTTTTTCTCCCTCCTTCACATTATCCTTCTCATACTCTCCGATCACTCCTATCCCCTCTTCTCGCCTCTTATTCTCCCTATCCTTACCCATTTCTCTCTTCATTCACTTGACTTTTCCATCCTGCTTTTCGCAACTGTTGACCATCTGTTGAACAACAACTGCCCAATCATTCTGCCTTCTTGCTCTCCTTCATTTTACCCTTTCCACAACTCTTCACCTCCTCCATCTTCTTTCCTTACTCGCTTCTCATTCTCATTTCCCCTTCCCGCCTCTTTCGTTCCCTCTTCTTTCTTCCTTCATCCACTTCACTCTCATTCCCTCTCTTTCTCATTTTCTGTTCCACAACTGTTCACCAGCTGGCATATTCCCTGTTCTTTACTCAATCTCATCTCATTCTCCTTTCCGTTCTATCTTCTCCTTCTCCCTATCCTTTCTTGTTTTCTCCACCGGTCTCTCCTTTCTTTATGCTCTCGCCAACTCTTCACCAGCTGGCATACAACAACCAGTCAATCACTCAGAGTCATATCATTCCCTGCCTTGTTCCTTCCCTCATTAGTTGTCTTACTCCTTCACCCTCTTTCCCTTCTTCTTGTTCCCCTCAATGATACAGACATGCATTCACTTGTTGACGGTGCTCATACCTGCCATCTAGTGTGCAAAATGTGCTATACGTATGTGATAGATATGTGTATGTATCAAGGACAATCAGAGATGATGCCACGATGACCAGCTGGGCATAATCATCCATCATCATAATATCCACGCTCATTTCAGTACTTACATAATTATCTCCTTTACATAACCGACAATCTACTCCCAGCATTCCCTTTCATTCATCCTTTCCCATCACTTCTTTCTCCATAACAACAAACATCACTACATTCACATTCCCATCAAACAATCCATTTTCTATCACTGTCCTTTGACCGACCGACCGCTTCTATTCTACAAAATGAGCCGCCCTCGCATTCTACCGGGCATTCTTCAGTCACCTTGCATCCAACGAGCTCCCTGAAAGTAAAACTCCTCACCCCGCATCACCACCACTGCGCGACGACGTCAGGTAACACGATATCCTTTCCAGAGAGGTTCCCCTCGATGGAGGCCCTTATGGGTTGACGCAAGGATGGTGCATCTCTCTTTTGAGATCACTTTGCCTCGGGATTCCTGCCAACTGACCGAATCAACCGGTGGGATTGATGTCCTCTTTAATCATCAAATCATCAAACAATCACCAGCACGCCCTATGGTCTCTCCTCTTTCGACATAAAACAGCCTCGCAAGCGGTACAGAGCGTTCCCGCTAATCTGGCAAGTCCGATTCCCTCTCGTTGTTCACGCTATTTGCTAATATACATTACAGCCGATGTCTTAAGAGCGGGCATGCTGTTACTCGAATGCCGTCACTACAACCAGTTGGACAAAGTTAGTCTCTTCTCTCTCGCTGTATGTTATCGGCCTCTTCGTAAGTACGTTTTTATCCCCTCTTGCTCGACTATGACTGACCTGTTTCTCCCTCCCAATATTATCGATCATTCCCTGCCTTGTTAGTGCTCTCGCTTGTCTCTTGCGTGCACCACTTTATTCACCCTTCAGCCAATGTTCACCAGCTGCCAATGTTCAGACATAACACACTTCACTCGCTCAATGGTGTGGGCCGACATGCAATGCATAGCTTGTACTATACAACGACCACCACCATGTGAACGAACAGACTCACCCATATCCCACCCTCTTCCGCCGTGTATTCTCCCACCTGTCCCACCCTCTCCCACCGTGTACTCTGCCACCTATCCTGCATATCCTCCCTTTCATCTGTCGCGTAGTTGAGCCAGCGTGGAGAGGTAGCCGAGTGAGAGTGAACGAGTTGGGTGTGATGGGTCGGATGTTGAGGAGTAGCCGAGCAAATGCGTCGGGCGTTGAGGGATAGCCGAGTGTCGAGTGTAGAGTCGCTAGTGACGAAAGCGAATTCGAATGGGGCATGCGGCGTGGGATGCAGTCGAGTCGGATGCAGTCGAGGGTGAACATTGAAAATGAGCCATCCTGTACAGTAGTTAGCGCTATGACAACCGTCAAGAGATAAACAGCCATGCTCACCATACACAGACTATGATCCGTCAGCATTGTCTTTTGTCACGAGGATAAACATGGACGTTACCGCAAACTCCTCTCCATCCACACCCTATATTCTCCATCGCCAGCCTCTCCATCTTGCCCACCTCTCTCGCCATCCTGCTTTCGACACCGTCTGCTCTTCTGGCGTCCTTCCGCACTCTGTTATCCTTTCCCTTCCGGCTGTTTGACTATCGACAACAGTCAGCGAGAGTAACACTCAGAGCAACGGCGACAAACGAATCAGCAACTCACAGTCTGTACAGCGTACTATATCTCCAGCATCCACCGCCCTGCCCTCCGCCGTGTACCATACCTCCTCCCTGCTGTCTCATCCACACGCAACCAAACGTTGCTTGCTTGCTTGCGTCAAGAGTAGTCGTCAAGTCAGACGCAGCCAGACGCAGCCAGCAGGGGTCACACATACGTCTCAAGTCGTCTCTGCATGACACATCTCTGCTAGCTTTGCCTGGCTTTTGTCTGACAGGCGATAGGAGTAAGAGGGACAAGTACCAACGCTACTGTGAGTGCTTGTTGTACAACTCACCAATAAATGCCGCCATCCACACCAGTTGTCTCCCCAGTGGGCGCTGTACACAACCCAGGATCTCATCCTATGCTTCCCTTGAAATGCTGTGTTGATCAAATCGAGGTCGAGTCGAGGTGGAGCCGAATGCGGTCGGTGCTGTTTTTCAGATTCGGCGGACGGGTGACTTGTTGGTGTCACACGCGCATCCTTGCTCGCTTGGTTTGATGGCGATAAAAAAGGGAATGTCTGAATGGCTGGATGGATGGATGGATGGATGGATGGATGGATAGATGGATGGGTGGATGAATGGATGGATGATTGACGACTGGGAATGCAATTGAAACAGATGGGACGGATGAGAATGCAATGGCAACACGTGACCATCCAAGGTGGAGTAGAGGTCAATCTCCTTGGCTATTAGAAAAACAGAATCCTCATTAGCCACAGGGTCGCGACGAAACATAGAATGGGGTGCGTGCAGATCGTATTCAAATCAAACTGATTAGTCTCAGGTGAAGAGGCGCGGCAAAATCACGAAACAGGACCGTTTAGTCTTTCGTCCACGGTTGTTCAACATTTTTCATATGCATAAGATCGAGATCTATGGACCGTTCGAAAGAGCGGTTGCTCATCTGCTACTGGACGTTTCATCAGGCCCCATAGGAGGGGCATCATGCCCCATAGCAACGGCCTGAAGAGGATCCGGTCGATTTTCGCCCCGGCGGCGAGTGCCACCCCATAGAAAACGCGTTTCATTGGGTCCCATAGTTGTCTGCCCAATCCAAAGAACAAACTCACCCATATCCCACCCTCTCCCACCGTGTATTCTCCCACTGTGTATTCTCCCACCTGTCCCACCCTCCCACCGTGTACTCTGCCACCTGTCCTGCATATCCTCCCTTTCATCTGTCACGTAGTTGAGCCAGCGTGGAGGGGTAGCCGAGTGAGAGTGAACGAGTTGGGTGTGATGGGTCAGATGTTGAGGAGTAGCGATGCTGAGGAGTAGCTGAGCAAATGCGTCGGGCGTTGAGGGATAGCCGAGTGTCGAGTGTAGAGTCGCTAGTGACGAAAGCGAATTCGAATGGGGCATGCGGCGTGGGATGCAGTCGAGTCGGATGCAGTCGAGGGTGAACATTGAAAATGAGCCATCCTGTACAGTAGTTAGCGCTATGACAACCGTCAAGAGATAAACAGCCATGCTCACCATACACAGACTATGATCCGTCAGCATTGTCTTTTGTCACGAGGATAAACATGGACGTTACCGCAAACTCCTCTCCATCCACACCCTATATTCTCCATCGCCAGCCTTTCCATCTTGCCCACCTCTCTCGCCATCCTGCTTTCGACACCGTCTGCTCTTCTGGCGTCCTTCCGCACTCTGTTATCCTTTCCCTTCCGGCTGTTTGACTATCGACAACAGTCAGCGAGAGTAACACTCAGAGCAACGGCGACAAACGAATCAGCAACTCACAGTCTGTACAGCGTACTATATCTCCAGCATCCACCGCCCTGCCCTCCGCCGTGTACCATACCTCCTCCCTGCTGTCTCATCCACACGCATCCAAACGTTGCTTGCTTGCTTGCGTCAAGAGTAGTCGTCAAGTCAGACGCAGCCAGACGCAGCCAGCAGGGGTCACACATACGTCTCAAGTCGTCTCTGCATGACACATCTCTGCTAGCTTTGCCTGGCTTTTGTCTGACAGGCGATAGGAGTAAGAGGGACAAGTACCAACGCTACTGTGAGTGCTTGTTGTACAACTCACCAATAAATGCCGCCATCCACACCAGTTGTCTCCCCAGTGGGCGCTGTACACAACCCAGGATCTCATCCTATGCTTCCCTTGAAATGCTGTGTTGATCAAATCGAGGTCGAGTCGAGGTGGAGCCGAATGCGGTCGGTGCTGTTTTTCAGATTCAGCGGACGGGTGACTTGTTGGTGTCACACGCGCATCCTTGCTCGCTTGGTTTGATGGCGATAAAAAAGGGAATGTCTGAATGGCTGGATGGCTGGATGGATGGATGAATGGATGGATGGATGAATGGATGGATGGATGGATGGATGATTGACGAACAAGAATGCAATTGAAACAGATGGACGGATGAGAATGCAATGGCAACACGTGACCGATCAAAGGTGGAGTAGAGGCCAATCTCCTTGGCGATTGAAAAAAGGAGAAAACTCATTAGCCACTGGGTCACGACGTAACATTAGGGTTGCATGCAGATTGTATTCAAAATCAAACGGTCCAATCCATAGGGTTAGCGAGCGGCGAGGGCCGAAAGGCGCGGTTCAGGCCGCGGTGACCGCCGAACATCAGCGGTTTTCTACCATCGCGCATGGGTTTTTCTCAAGCTATGCATCCATGCATCGCACCCTTCGATAGAGCGAACTGAGACGGATCGATCGGTGGAATAAAATTCCCATAGGGCACAGGTTTGCGATGTGGAGAGTGGTTGAAAAAAAACGGGGATTTCGCGCCCATACAAAAATTTGCGAGATGGCCGCCTTCGTGCAAGTCCCAATCGTTAGAGCAACAGTGGCCCAACGAATCAGCAACTCACAGTCTGTACAATGTACTATATCTCCTGCATCCACCACCCTGCTCTCCGCCGTGTGCCATATCTCCTCCCTGCTGTCCCATCCACACGCATCCAAATGTTGCTTGTGTCGAGAGTACTCGTCAAGTCAGACGCAGCCAGCAGCGGTCACACGTACGTCTTAAGTTGTCTTGGCGTGACACAACTCTGCTAGCTTTTGTCTGACGGGCAAAAGAAAGAAGGAGACAAGTGTGAAACGTGAAAGGCGTTGTTCGAAATGCCTATTAAGAAGATGATGAAGTAGTCAATTTCGTTGCGTCGAAAGGTTGTGGACAGAACGCGAGAATCTTTGATAGATTAGGTAATCATATCATGACCCGTGAAGGCGGAAATCGTAAATGAAGATACGCTATGCAATACCATTAAGATACAGGTAGAAACACCCGCTTCCATAACTCATTCGTCGATACACTATCCCTAGCATAGAAACCCATCCGATTCATATCCTCTAGACAATGCTATCTGCTTTTAATTCTTACATCCACCCTCTCCAGTACGCTCTGTGATACAGCCTTGTCGCCAAGGAGGTCACTCGCGCAATCCACCAACACTGCCCATCCTCGTGGTACTAAGAATGGAATCCCATGATCGATGAATACATCTCTCAAGGCGCCCACTTTGGATACCATTGGTGCTTTTACAAGCAAACCACTTGGCAGACGAGCGATGGCGGAACTATTCCACCTTCCTCGACCTCTCTCCTCCGTGGAAGCGAACCTGACCAGAGAATACAGGAACAAGGGTAGGAAAGGTTTCGGACAGTGATACTTACACGCATGGGTGTCCACATTTAAGTGGAAAGTTCCATCATCAAGATGGTACACAGGCAGCCAGCAGTGCTTACACACGCCACTTTTTATCCTTTCCAGAGCCCTGAGCCACTCATCCAAGCCAGCTCTGTCTTCCCACCTCCTGCACGATCTTACATCATGCTTCCTGAGCTCACCACACCCAAAGCAAAGAGGACACCACGAAGGATTGCTTCTACTCTCCCACTCTTCTTCAGTGTATGACAGCTTCGGAATAAGGCGTTTTAGAGCCGAAAAGAAGTTCTCCCATATAGCCATTTGGTTACTGGCGACTAAATGGTCCTGCTCATTGGCAGATGCTGAGAGTAGGCGATGGAAAAGGGGGTGAGTCTGATCAGGGCGGTGAAACCAAGAGCTTTGGATCAGTCGAGAAGTTGGAGGAGGATCATGGCGAGGCGCGGAATAGGTGTCCTGGTGGCCCCTCTTGTGTGGTACATTCTGAGCACATAAGTCACATTGGGCGGCATTTAAAGTGCGACACGTTGTCTCAGTCCCATCCATATAGCTCCCGATGGTCAACCTACGGCAGACCTTGTGCTCCATCCACTCCTTGACAAGCCTTAACCCATTGGGATCGTAGGAAACCGACTTGCTGAAGGATCCGGAGAAGACGCAGACCCTGAAGAGATGCCCAAGTCGACCTCCTCTACCGCCAGCCTGGATAACTTCAATGAGATCCCAAGGGTCACCCAAGAAGTACACCGCATCGATATTCGGCATATTGACACCAGCTCCAAGGCCCGAGGTGGAACAGATGAAGTCGATCTGGGACTCCCCTTGGGCATGGCCAGGCCCAAAGAACTTGCGAACTAGGTCCCTGTCTCCAGTCTCCGAGTTGTACCATGTGGCCTTCTGTCCAGCTCTCGTCATGATTTCAGAAACGGCTTGAGGTTGATCCTTGGTCTTGCAAAAGATGATCGCTTGCGATTCGGGTCTTCTATGCTTCCGGAAATGGACGATGAGCTTCTGAAGAGTAGAGGGCAGATTGTAACCCTTGATGCTAGACTTGTCGACAAGCTTTGGCTTCATATGTACTTCATAGCTGAATTATTTGGTCAACTGATATAAAGAAACTTGCCGGTAAATGACCATCACTCACATTGCCATTCGGGGATTGACGGGAACCCTCATCTCTGTAGCTTCGGAAATCCAAAGGCACTGGAGAATTTCAGGCATGAGCGAGGGTGGAAGGGAGGCGGACACAAGAACTTTGGGGATTGGGTATGCTGATAGTGTCCGGAGGGCTGCCATTGACGGTCTCCAGTCAAGAGACGTCAATGCCTGATGCACCTCTTCGAACACGAATCGCCCCTGTCCAAGAACATCAGCAACTATTCCATCAGAGCAAGTGGGCTAGTACGATTCAATAAAAAAGATGGACTTACGACCTTATGGCTGTTCATCGCCAGCCAGGCCTGAAAGTCGTTCTCCCGAAGATCCTCAACGGACATGAAGATGAGAACAGCGTTCTCGGGAGGATGGCATGCACTTGATGTCCAGAAGTAGGCAGGGACATTCAAGTGCAAAGCCGTGGAGTAAAACTCCTCCTTTAGCGCTATCAGTGGGCAAACCACGACCATCTTCTTCATGTCGGCCTGGTAAACCTGGTGGGCAGCCCAGATCATCCACGTGTAGGTCTTTCCACTGGCGGTCGGACCCACTAGAACCAGGTTACCTGTCTCCAGGCTCGCAACAGCACGGGCAGCCTCTCTTTGGAACGTCGATTTGAAGGAAATTGGTCGATTTGTGATCGTTCCATTCAAGAGACTTTCCAAAGATCGTTGGAGTACCGAGTCTTCGGACAGAGGAAGAGTATCGGTATTGACCAATGGGGGAGAAGGGGAGACAGAGGTTATACCAGGGGGGATATCTGGCGATGGAGATGGCTGACCAGCCGAAGGAGTGACATGTGGCGGAGGACAGTGTAAAACTGCACTCCCCGGAAGAACTTGATGCTCAGCAACAGCTGGTCGAGGGTCCGCTTGAGGAATGCTGCCATTGTTGCTTATGAAGTCAGGCAAAGCATTCGGGTTTCGGAGAAGTGTTGCAATTGTATTGACAACACTTTGCTTCAACTCGGTGTTCAAGCTTTGGACCTCTCGAACAACTGCCGCGTTCTCTTGCTTAATCAGGTTCCTGACATCTTCCTGAGAATAACCCTGTATAGATGTTGCTGGGTTGCCATGGGCCGAGGAAGAAGGGGGGATGGAGGTGCCCATTACTTTGGAAGCATTGGCCTTCCAACGTCTCTCATCATCATTGAGGTTTTTTCCGGTAGGAGGGTTAGTCATAAGTTGAAGAAGAGAGTGGTATCGTTTGCTGCAATTTGCATACTGCAAGAAGAAGTAATCTGCGAGAAAGGATGTTCCATCTGTAGTTCGGGCATAGTTACGGATGGCAATTGCGGAGCTGTGACCTGCTTGTAGATCTTCAATAGCATCGTCGCCTCCATCTTCTTTGTCATCATCTACCTGACTATAAGGGGGAATCAGTATTTCGATCCATTGGCCAGTTGATTACTTACAGATTCATGTTGTGACGTCTGACTATGCCTATGTTCGCATGTCTCCAGATTTGCACACCGAAGCTATTGGTGTAGTACTGACCGGTCACCCTCTCAAAGATTTGACTAAACTTGTTGTCTGTGATAATATTCCCGCCAGTTGTCCAGAGGTTGTCCTCTACAATAGAGGCAGACCTTGGATAGCCAGTGACCCTGTAGAAGTAGGCTTGAGCGGGCCTGATGTATGCGATCCATTTAATGAAAGTGTCGCTAAAATCTGGCGGAAGGAACCTTGCAATCCACTACAAGAACGAGTCTGTCAAGTCATCGCCACATAAGTATCAGAGACGAACTCACCTTCCTTCTACCACTCAAAGCTTGACTTTTGTGGTAGTAAGAGAGCAAACAGATCATGTTGTCCCAGACAAGCACACCTCTAAAGCCAGAGGGGACATTTCGAAGTTTCATACCAAGTAGCTCTGGCTTTCGGGCCACTCCTCCGTAAACCAGATGAGTCAACGCAAGTGCATCTTCCTCCCAGTTGGTGCAGACTGAAAGCCAAAAGTTGACTTGATTCATCTTCCATTGAATTACGCCATCTGTGACTGATTCAACAAACTTCATTCGGAGCTCCGGATGATTTAGAACGGCTTTGATGAAAACATCTTGATGTCCTTGGAACCAGGGATTGCCCGAGTGCAGAAGGAAGTTGTGGTCCAAACTAAAGTCTCTGTAATTATCAGTGATCTTTTTGCCTTGAGGGCAGCTAATGAACATGTCCTCAGGAAGACCCAAGCAGACGTCCTCCTTGAACTGCTTGATCAGATCATCCGACAATTTTCTGATGGCTTTGGAGAGCGTGGGGAGATGGAAGATGGTGTCGACAACTTTGAGGGAGAGGAAGTCGTCATCAAGCCAATGACAATTGGCAGGCCTTTCCTCGGCATAGGCAGCTCCAAATATGTCATCACCTACTGACAGAAGCGTCTTGAAGGGTCCATGGTGCGCTCTGCTGAGTACTTTGGTGTAAGGCATGCTCATTCTGTAGCACAGCAGAGTTAGCATCTGTCGGTGTCGTGAAATGCAAGAAACGCTCACTCATGCATTTCCTCTGGGGAGCCTTTGAAATCTTTCAATTCATTCATGACCTTCTTGATGACGACTGACCTGAACAGCCACAGGAGCCTTGTCACCCTTGGGGCTATGTTTGTCGCTTCTTCAAACACTCCCCCCTCTCTGACACTAGTGTAGACCAAAAACTTGTAGATGACCTGATCCCACGACGAGTTATTCATTGAAACCGTTCCCTGTTGCAAAAGCGAGTAGCCGAGGTTTAGGATAGCATCGAGTCCTGCCTCTTTGGAGTCAGGGGTATCACCCTCTGACAAGGCATCCAGTAGCTTGTCGATATACTCTTGCTGAGCAGAAGTGAGGTCAAGTTTGATATCAGGATGAGTGTCGGTAGTGTGATACCTTATCAGAAAGAGAAGCAGCTTGAAAAACAACTGCGAGTAATTCTCAATGGTTTTGTCTTTGAGGTTTCTCATCCGCTTGTCAGAAACAATTTCCAGCTCGTACCCAAGATACATCACTTGCTGAAGCAGGGGGGAGTCTTGGTTCTTGTCGACATAATTATTGACATCCATAAAAAAACCCTTGATCCATAGCTTTAGCAAGTTGTTGTAGTACAAAGGCTCATCTTTGGTAGGGTTCGAGACCAAAGGCAAGATGTTTTCGGGGGGGATTCCTTGAAGCAAGAGATCCCATTTGAGCTTGGTCAAGAGCGGCGACCTGTCCCGGGGATCAAAGGCAGTACAAACTGCTGCATCATGCGTGCTTCGAATTCGCATATCATCCTGATCGTAGGCTTGTTGAGCAGGTTCGGCACCCAGCTCTGAATAGGATGGATTGACTGGGAAATAAAAGGTAGACCTCCCAGAGTAGTAAAGCGCTTGGATGGTACCCTTTTGGATAACAGAATGACTTTGATGACCAGGGTGCTCCTTGTTGCAATGCGTGATCAGCTTCGAGTACCCAACCTTGTTATCTCCTTTATGAACTTTCTTGCAGAGTGTGCAGTAGAAGCCAATCTCTCGGGCTACACCAGGGATCGCCGGAGGGAGAATGCCGCTTGGGAAGAAGGGGATAAGGGGATGTAAGCTTTCGTGTGGAGGATGATTTGAGGACAGGCGGTCGATTTGTTGCTGGATTTCCTCTAAACTGTGCTTAGAGTCATGATAGCTGAGCAGATGTTTAGCTAGCTTGGCAGGGTGAATGCAACCCTTAGGAGCTTTGGGATTGGTTGAAGCCATACAACGTGTGCATCTAAACACTTTATAAACTGGCAAGTACTGCAGTCTAAGCATGATAAGGTCAGGGGATGAAACCCAGGATGTTTGATAAGTTGATACATCATGGACTAGTGCAGATGTCAGCATCAAATGATGTTGAACACTGAATGTAAATGGACTCACCTGCAGCTGAACAGTAGAACATTCCTCGATTATTGCTCCCCCTTGGATCGTCTCCTATCGAAGCACACTCTTCTCTATCTGTAGGCATCTCGTTTCTCTTGTCCTGTTCTTAAACTAGCTGCGTTATGGCCTTGTTTGCTGCCTGGATGTGTAATTATCCTTGGCAATCAGTGCTGAATGGCGCTGTATGTGTTTTGTAATGTTGCTGTATGTTTCATTAGCAATTGATCGCGCATGGGCCCACTTAGCATACGCTTTTGAGGACTGTTGAGCAGCTGGTGTTGTTCAAACTGACAGATGGATGGATAGATGGATGGATGATGAAGAAAGGATTGGTGAACAAGAAAGCAATTGAAACGGATGGACGACAGATGAGAATGCAATCGCAACACGTGGTGGTGGCCATCCAAGGTGGAGTAGAGGTCAATCTCCTTTGCTATTTAGAAAAAAATAGGATCGATGACAGATGGGACGACGGATGAGAATGCAATTGCAATCGCAACACGTGGCGGCAGTCATCTAAGGTGGAGTAGAGGTCAATCTCCTTGGCTATTAGAAAAGCAGAATCCTCATTAGCGACAGGGTCGCGACGTAACATAGAATGGGGTGCGTGCAGATCGTATTCAAATCAAACTGATTAGTCTCGGGTGAACAGGCGCGGCAAAATCGCGAAACAAGACCGTTTTGTCTTTTGTCCACGGTTGTTCAACATTTTTCATATGCATAAGATCGAGATCTATGGACCGTTCGAAAGAGCGGTTGCTCATCTGCTACTGGACCTTTCATCAGGCCCCATAGGAGGGGCATCATGCCCCATAGCAACGGCCTGAAGAGGATCCGGTCGATTTTTGCCCTGGCGGCGAGCGCCACCCCATAGAAAACGCGTTTCATTGGGTCCCATAGTTGTCTGTCCAAACCAAAAAAAAAGGGAGAGGAAGTCGTCATCAAGCCAATGACAATTGGCAGGCCTTTCTTCGGCATAGGCAGCTCCAAATATGTCATCACCTACTGACAGAAGCGTCTTGAAGGGTCCATGGTGCGCTCTGCTGAGTACTTTGGTGTAAGGCATGCTCATTCTGTAGCACAGCAGAGTTAGCATCTGTCGGTGTCGTGAAATGCAAGAAACGCTCACTCATGCATTTCCTCTGGGGAGCCTTTGAAATCTTTCAATTCATTCATGACCTTCTTGATGACGACTGACCTGAACAGCCACAGGAGCCTTGTCACCCTTGGAGCTATGTTTGTCGCTTCTTCAAACACTCCCCCCTCTCTGACACTAGTGTAGACCAAAAACTTGTAGATGACCTGATCCCACGACGAGTTATTCATTGAAACTGTTCCCTGTTGCAAAAGCGAGTAGCCGAGGTTTAGGATAGCATCGAGTCCTGCCTCTTTGGAGTCAGGGGTATCACCCTCTGACAAGGCATCCAGTAGCTTGTCGATATACTCTTGCTGAGCAGAAGTGAGGTCAAGTTTGATGTCAGGATGAGTGTTGGTAGTGTGATACCTTATTAGAAAGAGAAGCAGCTTGAAAAACAACTGCGAGTAATTCTCAATGGTTTTGTCCTTGAGGTTTCTCATCCGCTTGTCAGAAACAATTTCCAGCTCATACCCAAGATACATCACTTGCTGAAGCAGGGGGGAGTCTTGGTTCTTGTCGACATAATTATTGACATCCATAAAAAAACCCTTGATCCATAGCTTTAGCAAGTTGTTGTAGTACAAAGGCTCATCTTTGGTAGGGTTCGAGACCAAAGGCAAGATGTTTTCGGGGGAGATTCCTTGAAGCAAGAGATCCCATTTGAGCTTGGTCAAGAGCGGCGACCTGTCCCGGGGATCAAAGGCACTACAAACTGCTGCATCATGCGTGCTTTGAATTCGCATATCATCCTGACCATAGGCTTGTTGGAAGGGTTCGGCATCCAGCTCTGAATAAGAGGGATTGACTGGGAAATAGAAAGCAGATTTTCCAGAGTAATAAAATGCTTGGATGGTACCCTTTCGGATGATGGAGTGCGCTGACTGCCCAGGGTGCTCCTTGTTACAATGCGTGACCAGCCTCGAATGCCCAGCCTTCTTCTCTCCTTTGCGAACTTCCCTGCAGAGCATGCAGTAAAGACCAATTTCTTGAGCTACACCAGGGACCGCTGGAGGGAGGATGCCATCTGGGAAGAAAGGAACATGGGGATGTGAGCCTTCGTGGGGAGGGTGGTCTGAGATGACAGCGTTAATTTGTTGTTGGATATCCTCAAGGCTGCGTTTACAATCATGGAAAGTGTGCAGATGCTTAGCTAGATTGCTTGAGTGAATGCAGCCCTTAGGAGCGTTGCGATTGGATGAAGTCATGCAAGTAGTGCATCTAAAGACTTTATAAACTGGCAGGTACTGCAACTTGAGCGCAAAGAGGTCAGGAGACGAGACCCAGGATGTTTGATAAATTGATATGTCACGGACTGTAACAGATGTCAGCATCAGATGATGTCGAACACTGGATGCGAATGAACTCACCTGCGGTTGAACTGTAGAACATTCCTCTATTGTTCTTTTCCCTCAGATCACCTCCTACCGAAGCACTCTCTTCTCTGTCTGTAGGCATCCCGTTCCTCTTGTCCTATTCTTAAACTCGCTGTGTTATGGATTTCTTTGCTGCCCGGATGTGTAATTATCCTTGGTGACCAGTGCTGAATGGCGCTGGATGTGTTCTGTAATGTAATGTTGCTGTATGTTTCATTAGCAATGACAGCTTTTGATCGTGCATGGCCCACTTAGCATACGCTTTTGACGACTGTTGAGCAGCTGGTGTTGTTCAGGCTGATAGACTGATTGATGGATGGATGGATGGATGGATGAATGGATGGATGATTGACGAACAAGAATGCAATTGAAACAGACTGACGACTGGGAATGCAATTGAAACAGATGGACGGATGAGAATGCAACTGCAACACGTGACGTGACTGTCTGTCAAAGGTGGAGTAGAGGTCAATCTCCTTGGCTATTGGAAAGAGGAGAAAACTCATTAGCCACTGGGTCACGACGTAACATAGAATGGGAGCATGCAGATTGTATTCCAAAATCAAACGCATTAGCCACCAGGTTACAAGTTGAGATGCGCCGAGTAGGTTGGCCAAGTTGAAACGCGTGAAAATAACCGTTTGTTTTCAAGGCATTGCCCATCAACATGTTACAATGTTTATCTGCCTATGCTTAGTACCGCTGTGTACAGGAGAATGCAAGCTAAAAATAGTTGTATGCATGCAAAACCGTACAAGTGATATCGCACGAGATCAAGCCGCTTGCACATTGAAAACAGGGCGCGAAACTGATTGTGCCATAGTAAACGCGCACTGGTCCACAGTGCGGGAGGTGGTTCGGAGCCGTTGGCTGAGGCGCGGAAGCGGAGGGTGCCGCCTCCCCATACAAATCGGCCCGCACTGTGGATGAGTGCGTGCCGTCCAAACCGAAAGGGGTAGCCGAGTGAGAGTGAACGAGTTGGGTGTGATGAGTCGGATGTTGAGGAGTAGCGATGCTGAGGAGTAGCCGAGCAAATGCGTCGGGCGTTGAGGGATAGCCGAGTGTCGAGTGTAGAGTCGCTAGTGACGAAAGCGAATTCGAATGGGGCATGCGGCGTGGGATGCAGTCGAGAGTGAACATTGAAAATGAGCCATCCTGTACAGTAGTTAGCGCTATGACAACCGCCAAGAGATAAACAGCCATGCTCACCATACACAGACTACCATCCGTCAGCATTGTCTTTTGTCACGAGGATAAACATGGACGTTACTGCAAACTCCTCTCCATCCGCACCCTATATTCTCCATCGCCAGCCTCTCCTTTCCATCTTGCCCACCTCTCTCGCCATCCTGCTTTCGACACCGTCTGCTCTTTTGGCGTCCTTCCGCACTCTGTTATCCTTTCCCTTCCGGCTGTTTGACTATCGACAACAGTCAGCGAGAGTAACACTCAGAGCAACGGCGACAAACGAATCAGCAACTCACAGTCTGTACAGCGTACTATATCTCCAGCATCCACCGTCCTGCCCTCCGCCGTGTACCATACCTCCTCCCTGCTGTCTCATCCACACGCTTCCAAATGTTGCTTGCTTGCGTCAAGAGTAGTCGTCAAGTCAGACGCAGCCAGACGCAGCCAGCACGGGTCACACATACGTCTCCAGTCGTCTCTGCGTGACACATCTCTGCTAGTTTTGCCTGGCTTTTGTCTGACAGGTGATAGGAGTGAGGGGGACAAGTACCAACGCTACTGTGAGTGCTTGTTGTACAACTCACCAATAAATGCCGCCATCCACACCAGTTGTCTCCCCAGTGGGCACTGTACACAACCCAGGATCTCATCCTATGCTTCCCTTGAAATGCTGTGTTGATCAAATCGAGGTCGAGTCGAGGTGGAGCCGAATGCGGTCGGTGTTGTTTTTCAGATTCGGCGGACGGGTGACTTGTTGGTGTCACGCGCGCATCCTTGCTCGCTTGGTTTGATGGCGATAAAAAAGGGAATGTCTGAATGACTGGATGGCTGGATGGATGGATGAATGGATGGATGGATGGATGAATGGATGGATGGATGAATGGATGAATGGATGGATGATTGACGAACAAGAATGCAATTGAAACAGATGGGACGGATGAGAATGCAATGGCAACACGTGACCGATCAAAGGTGGAGTAGAGGTCAATCTCCTTGGCTATTGAAAAGAGGAGAAAACTCATTCGCCACTGGGTCACGACGTAACATAGAATGGGAGCATGCAGATTGTATTCCAAAATCAAACGCATTAGCTGCTAGGTTACAAGTTGAGACGCGCCGAGTCGGTTGGCCAAGTTGAAACGCGTGAAAATAACCGTTTGTTTTCAAGGCATTGCCCATCAACATGTTACAATGTTTATCTGCCTATGTTTAGTACCGCTGTGTACAGGAGAATGCAAGCTAAAAATAGTTGTATGCATGCAAAACCGTACAAGTGATATCGCACGAGATCAAGCCGCTTGCACGTTGAAAACAGGGCGTGAAACTGATTGTGCCATAGTAAACGCGCACTGGTCCACAGTGCGGGAGGTGGTTCGGAGCTGTTGGCTGAGGTGCGGAAGCGGAGGGTGCTGCCTCCCCATACAAATCGGCCCGCACTGTGGATGAGTGCGTGCCGTCCAAACCGAAAAAAGAGTAAAAGTCACGCAACTCTGATCCCACCACGCCACAAACGATCTCTCCCAGAACTCCGTACCTCAGGCTCCCATCTTCTCGCTCATTCAACAGATTAAACATTGGTTTGTATCGAGGAATTGTGGGAAGTGCTGAAGGGCGGTCAGATTGCGGTACACTGGGGGCAGGCAGAGGAGATATCGAATGGGAAAGGTGGAGAATGGGAGGAGCAACGGATGGTTCACCATGGGCGATGACAGTAAAAGGTCGCTCTGGATCGACTCTAGCTTTATCAGGACGTAACCCTACCAATGAGCAACAGAGGTTACCTTCTTCAATCAAATTCGTGATCCATGACTGCGATGCCACAAGCTCCATAGAAGTTGCGCATTTTTGGCGCTTACAACGTAGCCGGAACCTTGCCTTCCCTCCTGCATTCCGAAGCTCATGTCCCTCAGTGAAATCACCTACATTGACTGCCATATTGCTTCGGCATTTCTTGTTTGCTTGCTGAGTAGCGTTTGCCTGTCTTTCGGTTGAACTCGACATTATTGGCCCAAAAATAAAGTGAGATATATTTATTTTTGTAGATGTGTGTGATGTGGTATGTGCTTAATATCGATTTATATGTATAGATGTGAAGATGTTTGCGGGAGAACACGAATTAGGTTGCACTCCCACCCGATGGCTTCACTTCCTGGGAGGTGCATTTCAAAGTACGATTTTGTCGGGCTGTCTGTGGAGCTTGCTCAAACTGGCGAAGGAGTTCGCACTGCTGAGCCAACATTGCTTCCGAGTGCTCTACATCTGAGTCTGCCCGGTGCTTCCTGGTGCTGTGCAACTGGCCAACTCGTACCAGACATTTGAGACAAGGTGAATCCTTCCTCCTGGAATGGGCGCATCCAGTGACGGCGACAGAGGCAGGCCGATCGCAGCAAACGGTTCCAATCCTGGCAATTTACCTTGCGGCCTACCAAGAGAAAAACAACAGTCAGTAGGGACTAGGTAGTATTCACGCTGAGAGGTATCTCACCGTTGGGGTATCTCGGTGTCTTTATCCACAATCCATCACACTCTGCACTGGGGAGGTCAACGGCCAAAGGAAGTAAAAGGTGGTGAAGAAGACAATCTGGGGGCTCATTTGGTGCAGGAGTGATACCCATCAGCATCATGAACGAATACTGGAGACCGATATTTGTTGGGCAGGTCGGCTAACTGACACATGGTAGGGCCCGTGGATCGAAGGGAACGATTGCGGGACTCGGAGGGGCCTGCCCAGTCGATATAAACGTTGATAGTAAGGACCAGACAGCTACGTTCACGCTGGACATCCTGATCATCGACCTGGTAGCATGATCCATCCAACTGATGATGGAGAATCTTTCCTGGATTCGTGTCTTGAAGATAAGCCGGCCTCTCCATCTGGCTCATCACGTTGCCTTTGTCTAGAGCGCAAAACTTGTTGATCCTCGACAAGCCGTTCTACACCATCAAGAGAGAAAAGATATTCCAACTCGGCTTGTAGTGTGCAACGAGGGAAAAACTCTGTCACCAGCTTTCCGCCCTCCCTCAGAGCAGTGCCACACTCAGGACAACTGTCTGGTACCTTGTCCCACCCATCCTTGCCTACTACATCAACAAACACATTCTGAATCCATCTTCCGGGCACTCACCAAGGTCGTTTTCGGTCCTATAGATGCTGCCTCGATGTCATCGTTTGTTCTACCGTAGGGATTGCCCAACGAGCTAGAATGGTATAGTAAGCCTTTCAGTCAGATCCTCAATTAGGAATGCAAGTGCACGACTAGTTCTCACCTGGACGCCCTGAGATTACTACTTCGAGACATTTTTACTGAAAGAAGCGTCTAAACTAGGTCGAAGTTTGAAATAATCTCACTGATTCTCACCCTGAGTCATCGCCACTTGTCAGCTTCTCCCGTATTTTGTAATAATCGCAGCTTACTCGTGGAGATGAGATTGCAGGCGCTTGGTGATGAGGTTGCAGACAGGGGCGTTACGATGGTAGAGATAGAGGTGCTTATGTGAAGGTTAAAGACAAACGTGGATGAGGGGAAGTATTTATGTAAATTAGAAATGTATGAAAAGAAGGATTTCGCTGCTGACAACGACGACGACTTCTTGTTTGGTTGAGGGTACAGTTGAATGGCCATTGGGCGTGCATGCAGCGTGCGTCTGCGTGCGCCAGCCAGTTGCGTGGCCGTAGCGCGAACCAAATAAAGGGCGGCCTGCATGCAACGCCTATTTACCATGCTACTTTCCACGCTTTTCCAGCCGCGTGCCTTTTCCGATTCACGTTGGGTCCACGCTTCCTCCGACGCATGCCAGGTCCATGCCGGACCAGCTGCGTGCCCCAAACCTGTTCACGCGAAAAATTCCCACAGTGTGTGGCATGATGGAAATGATCGAGCGCAAATGGGTGACATCACCAATTTGATTGACATTTCCCCATTTTCGAACTCTGAAAGCTACAACTTTTGAGCTCGTCACTTATGTTGCTTCTGGCATACAGAACCTTTTTTTTTTCCTTTTTTTCACATAAATGCCCACATATCTCCATAACAATGGGCATTTTCAAAACTACGGACATCCGGATTAGATCCTGAGCTTTCCATTGATATTCATAAAAAGGAACCCCCGCATATAGATAAGTATAACTATCCATTTGTCGAACAACGCTGGACGGGATAATATTACGTAATGTCTCTTATCTCGGCAGGGACTTTTGGAGACATATACACGCATATCTCCACAACCAGCCAACTTCTAGGGAGCACTTTGACATGCCCATATAGCTCAAGGTCTAGATCACACATCGAGATAAGAAAAATGGGATCCCCCACACGTATAGGTGGTATTGTTGTCCATTTACAGAACGTCTCACAAAAGGTAATGTTACGTAAGGTCCCCTTATCTCAGCCGCTCATGACACGCACCTCGCGCGAAACATGCACCCACATTCCCTTTCATCCATCCTTTCCCATCACTTCTTTTCCATGAGGACAAACATCACTATGTTGTCCCATCAAAGGATCCATCTTCTATCACTGTCCTTCGACTGACTGACCGCTTCTATTCTACAAAATGAGCCTCCCTCGCATTCTACCCGGCATTCTTCAGTCGCCTGGCATCCAACGAGCTCCCCGAAAGTGAAACTCCTCGCGCCTCATCACCACCACTGCGCGACGACGTCGGGTAACACGATATCCTTTCCGGAGAGGTTCGCCTCGACGGAGGCCCTTATGGGCTGACGCAAGGATGGTGCATCTCTCTTTTGAGATCACTTTGCCTCGGGATTCGTGCCAACTGACCGAATCAAGCGGTGTACGGCTGATGTCTCCGGTGTTCGCCAAACAATCATCCGTACTCTCCGTCCTCCTCTTCTCTTCGACCTAGGGCAATATCGTACATAGGTAGAGAGCGTCACAGATCGTCTGGTAAGTCCCATTCCCTCTCATTATCCATCCCACATCCCTGTCCCATTTTCTCTCGTTGTCTTCTCTCTCATGGTCGACCCTACATGCTAATATACCATCACAGCCAGTGTCTGTTTCCGAGCTCAGTCCTTACTATAAACCAGACCAGTCGTGCGGTGCACTCAACCAAGAGAAGCAATTAGTGCAGGAGAGAAATTAATTACCTGTTCACCTATCTCTTTATTTCAAGACGGAAACAAACTCGCAAAGCATGCAACGGAGGAAGTCGACGAGTCAAGCAGAGATCACTCTCAGACATTTAGTCGACATGATTGTCTTGTCTCTTTGGAGAAAAGTGGTAATAAGGGCTGGTTGCTTAGTGCGTCATTACTTGTAAGTGCGGTTACGCTGCGAATTAACGTCTCAAGACTAACAGCATATCTAGCGGCTGCCTTTCGGGCTTATCAATAAGCTGTGGTGAGAGCACAAATGTTACACTGTGTGAGTCCACCGTTGTTTTCCGCTGTTTTCCCCAAGCTGAGACACATTCTTTCAGTGGATGATTGGGAAACAAACAGTAGCAGCGTCCGCGTTGCTCGTGGAGGATGTGTCAAGTCTACCCAAAATTGGCTATAGGACGGAACACATCAAGCTAACAGTTACGCCAGTCTGTAAGCCGCTACCAGTCACTCTCAGTCGTCTCAAGTCTAACGCCCAAGTGTTTCAGCTGCCTTCTTCCTGTCGTGACTCCTATCATTACCACGCTGCGCCTCAACTCTAACTCTGAGTAGGATTCTGTGTCGCATCTCTACGTATGTATACCTATCAGTCTCTTCTCCTGCCAAACGTCCATCGCGTCCTGCCTTTCCACTTCAATCGTTGACGCGCTATATATTATCTCAACGTCATCTCTGAAGTGCATTATCCTTGGACATGACGACTTGTGCCACTGCTGAAATCCATGAACTCAACGACGCCATGACGCCATCAACTGAACCATACACCAACATCTCAGCCAGGTCAAGGGCGCTATGGTCGAAATTGAGCCTCCCACCCTTACAGGCCCGCGAAGGAATGACTTGAGAGTTAGAGAGACGAGCTCCCTCACCGTTACGGACTATGATCTAAAAAAGGTATACTCTCTAGGAGACCAGGAGAAAGAGACAGTCATTTTTACATATTTGATTTTATTTTAATTTTTACATAGTGTATAACGACGCAATAAATTAAACACGAACCAAATGCAACCTCCTACAACCCTCTATCTGTCCCTGGCGATGACCACGCACGGTAGAGACCCATTGCAGACTCATTCAATGGTGTGCCAGCACGCAATGCTTAGTAAAAGTCCGGTGACTCCATCAAAAATTTCAGAATCAATCACCAGTATATATGCATGAATAAGCCCTCCATTATTCTATTTTATTCTATTCTACTCTATTCTAGTATATTCTATTCTATTATTCTCCCCACCACAAGTTAGGATTTTAAAGAGAATGAGACGGGAGGGGAGCAGAAGGAGCAACAGCTGGTTCGGCAATGGCACAGGTTGAGGATGGTCGCTGTAAGTTGACAACTGTATCGTCATTAGGCGGTAATCCCACCAATGAGCGGCACAGACGGCCTTCCTCAATCAAGTTTTTTATCCAGTATTGCGATGGTACAAGTTCCATTGAAGATTTACACTTCCGGAACTTGCACCGCAACCGGAACCTCGCCTTCCCTCCAGCGTTCCGTAATTCGTGCCCTTCCCCAGGACCGCCCAAGGGACAAGGGATTTGAACCCCCCTCTCCTTGAAACCTCGCAGCAGTTCCTGCATTTCTTGGGGGCCAGGGTACTTCCTGCGGATGAAGTTGAAAACCGAATTGCACTTTCAACACTGATCAGAATTTGAATTCGCATCCGAGCAAAAAGGTACTCACTGGAGCTGTCTCGGGAAGTGCCATGGGAGATGGCATAGGCACTTCCAACGCAGATTGGTCGTTCCCTGGACCCCCTTGGTCGGTTTCCCTCTCCGCTGCTGCTTCTAAACCTACTACATGGAAAGGTATCATATCATCATGTAGAAGAGATGCATACCATTCTCGTGCTTTGCAGGCGCTTAAGCTATGTCGGCAGCTGCGCAGTCGACAGCGAAGCCGGAACCTCTTCTCCTTTCGGGTTGTATCCTTGTGATACCAATGGCCGTCAGCAATAGATCCTTTTTGGCAAGGGATTTTCCTTTCTGGAAGGTTGTCTCGAATGATTTCAGTCAGCTCCTCCACTGCCCGGAAGTTGTTCCACCTGATGGTTAGATGATCAAGGATAGGGTCGAACTGCCAAGGTTCAATTTTCTCTGTCCAGATGTTCCACCACGCATACATAGCATTGGAAGAAGTGGCTCTCCAACCGCTAGCGTTCCAGCCAAGTGCAGCGGCCACATCAATCAGGAGCATTTTCTTCGGCTTGCTGACAGGCATATGATTAGATCCTCTCCAGATAGGAAGAGAATCAGCCGCTGCGATCATTGCTTTGGCATTTTGGATGTACTGTTCCTTGGCGATGACTTTGATATCAAGCTTGAAGGGTTGCAGCTGCGGTTTGGTTGGGTAAATCCACGAGTTAATATCGAGGAACCCTGTGGAATCAACAAAGTTCTTTGCTTCAAGCAATGTCCGAGAAGGAACGGTGACTTCAATTCTATAGCCACCGAGCTTTGAGGGGGGCGTCTTCTCCAGGTCTTTGAGGATTTGTCCATACCGTTCGAATCTTGCTTTGAATGTGGCATGTGTTTTAAAGTCAGATGTTTCAACACCGCCCAAAGACTTGAGTTTGTGCACAAGGAGGGGGTATATTTTCAGTTTGCAGTCGGTACCTTCATACCTTACATGAATGTGGCAAGAGCCAAAGTCAGACGACAAGGGAATAACCATAGGGTATATTTCAACCCCATTACTTCTTCCTCCGTCAGGCCTGAAGAGAAAGATCTTGTCACTATGCACATTGACACCGATATCCCAAAGATTGGTGCTAGCCTTGTAGTGGTCCGGCTGAGCAGGCTCAAAAGGAACAGTGTAATCTGTAATGCGACGCTTCTGGCCATAGCAGACAAGTCGGAGAGTTGGGCAACTGATTTCCTTCAAACACTCAATGACATCTAGCATAGGCACCACAAGGCTACTGGTGGTGATGCAGAAGTCAGTTTTTGCCGGTTCGATAGGGCGGTGCTGACCCATGTGTTCAATAAACGATTTCGAGTACGAGGGGTGAATGAAGATGACATGACCAGATGCGGCCAAAGCTGTCCAGCCTTCATATTCTGCAGAATCACGTGGGCGGACTGCAAGGTATGAGCACAGTGTTGCTATGGTGTGCACATTGCAGAAATGTTGTTGATAATATTCTGGCGACATAGCGATGGCCCATGAATCGACATCAACTGCATCTGGACATGTAGAACCCATCAGTTCTGCTCTCGCTGTCTCTGGAAGTTGAGTAAAAGGCGTAATGTGGGCGTCAAGCACTTCCTTGAGCGCGGCATTGTTGATATCAGTATAACCTTCAGGTGGTTCCTGAGATGGTTCATAGACAGATCCACTTCCTGCTGGCGACGGACGTCCTTCATTATTATGGGCGTGTGATGGAGAGGAATGGTTAGACAAAGGAGAATGGACAGATAGATCTGCATGGGAAACATATGATACATGTGATAAGGCTGGAGAGGGTGGATGAGATCCCACAGATGATTCTCCAGAGGAGGGATGTGCTTGAGGAGTCGACTGGCACTCAAGTTGTACCTCAATCTGCTCACCTATAGATTCAGGTGATGTTGCTCTGAAGGTAGGTCGGCGACGAGTAAAAAGCCTAGAAGGCCGCACCGCAGTCTTTTTTCCACGTTTCGGTTGTGGTCGACCTTTCGTAGATGCTTTGCTTCGCGATGAAGATGCCATGCCGGCCAGAGAAAGAGTAGCTGAATCGAAGGATGCGGTGTGGTGGAGAGTAGAGTCCTTGAAATTAAACAGATTAGCTATGCTCAATATAAAGATCATTAATAAAGAATAGGCTCACAAAAACGAGCTGGCACCAGCCCCAATTGAACACTAACCAAGTGGAAAGCCTCCCCGGCAAGCAGTAAAGCGCAGCGTTACGACAGGTATGAGACAAGACAGCGCTCCACGTTTGGTGGAGTCGGTGATATTGGACGTTGGAAATAGATCGAAATGACAAATGCTGGGAAATATATGCAGACAAGAGGCCTAGAACAATCACCATCAGATACGTGAATAGCACAGCGAAGTTTGATAAAGACTTACAATGCCTACGTTATTCGCTTCCCAATGTGATGGAGATCCAATAAGCTTGAAAGCGAGTCACTAGTGACGCTGTTATAGATAAGGAGAGGTCGGAAATGACTACAAATTGTGTGAAAATTAATAGCTATAATCGATTACTTGTAGATTGGGAATTGAACGAAGTTAGTGTTCACACGGTGAGAAAGGGTGGTGGGGAAATTAACTGTGAGTGTCACGTTGTAGTGAAAGATCCCGATCTCCTCGTTATAAAAGGTTCCGTCCTTCTGTCACCCGCCAGTCGTTGTATTAACGGAATCAGATCGATAGATGCTACAAAGGAATATAGCCTCCCAAGGTTTGGCTGTTGGTGATGATACCGTATGTCGGATACCAGCTAGGTTGCCGTTCTCATATATATGTGTAGTGGTAATGGATATTATACACCCAGGTCTCATAAATAGGTGTGGTAGGTAGTCATATAGTTGTATTGTCTTGTGGCCTTGCCTTCGTTACTGTCGGAGTTATCGAACTTGTGGTATAGTGTAGAGTTGGCTAAATATATAACATAACGCTCATAGTGTTTACTATGATTGTTATGTGGGTATATGTATATATGGGTATATGGAGCCGAAGAGACTAGCTCCCGGAAATGGTTCTTGAAATCTAGCTCGGCTCGGCTCTGAGAAGAAAGAGAAAGGAAAGACTACGGTAATTCCACTCCTTCCACTCCAACAACAAGTCATTGCACTACAACGTCAAGCAGGTTAATTTCAGACGATCGACCTCGTAATTAACGCACGAGTTAACCGTCTATAACACCCAGATTTACTTCCGCTCATCTGGTCCCGTTAAGATTATTAAGCAATCGGCCCAGTTATTAAAAACACGGACATGTATCGAACTCCTTGACATCACGTGCTCACCAAGCCTGTTCATCTTTGTTCCGTTCGATATATGGGTATCACAGAAACGTTTATATCTCATTCCACAAGTCGTGCCCAGCGCATATCTTGGTATGAACATGCTCCTGAGATGCATACCTATCGAATGGTACCTGTGCCCAGTCTCCTCCTTCCTTCCCCCGGAAGCCTTTTCTAACGCGATCTGAACGAGTGTCTCGACGTCGGTCCCAACGGAATCCCAACAGCATGCATCTTCTCTTGTTCGTTCGTCACTTTGCTAGTCTTCTACAAAAACTTTAGATCTCTACCAATTTTTGATCCAATGCAACCCTCCCAGCCCACGCAATCTTCCCCTTCGGAGCGTCGCCACTCTTCCGGCTCAGTCATCTCAGACTCAGACCGGAGCATCTGCGACTGTTCCGCACCAACAGGGGAGACATGCGTGGCAGGGTACACAGATCATTTAGTTGGCCTATAGGTATTTAGTCCACCCTAGGCTAGCTATCTGTGGAATTCTCCTTAGATATAATCTATCTTCGTATATGCAGCCTTATAGGCAAACGCTTTATAGCGCAAATACAGCAGGACTGTATCAGCAACACCAGCGTGCTTGATATGAGACCCGAGCTTAACTAATCGTTACCACCATACCAAACTATCACCAGATACATAGGGTACTTCCATCGTATGTACTATGACCACAGCAGCCAAACCTTTGGGAGGCTATATTCCCTAGCAGCCTTTACCGTCGTATAGTCCGTCATCAGCCTTAAATATCATGGGTGGAGGCCGACGGAACCTAATGGATGCATGTCCGTGGGAGACTTTAGGGGTTTTACGCTACAGCGTCTCGACCCCGATCCCAAGAGTGAGCCTGATATTGACCGTCTGGACACAATCTGGACGGATCTGGAAGAGTTGACTCCCGGGCCCCTCGCTCAGTGGGAGCGTGGAGTCCACATCCATGCCTCCAATACACAGCACCAAATCGCTCACTTTTTGCAGCCCTTTTGATATCCCAACCAACAACCATGTCTGAACCATTCGAATACGAGAAACTATTAAGCATGGACACGGGATTGTTTGATGTGGATGTCGTGGACCAGGAGCCGACCTACGCTCCAGGCCCTAGCAACTCCGGGTCAAGAGTAATCTTTGCAGTCCATCCTGTCGAACTGATTGGCAAACGAAGCTACTTCCAACGCGTCCCGAATCCTAATCGGAAATCAGCCCAGGATTCCCTCCCCGGCTGTTAATGAGGTGAGGACGCTAGAGTTGTTGAACTAAGGTTCATCATCAAGTCTCCCCAAGAACGGCAGGAAGGCAAAATCTTGGCAGGGAAGTCTGTGCCTTGCCGAGCTACCGGGCTTTATCAGATAACCACAATTCGGCCGATTATTATCGCATCGCTGATTTTTCACCGCTGTACCACTTCTGCCTTGCTGATGCATAAATTGGAAACGTTTGGAGTCAGAAAAAGAAGTTCTTCAACCCAAAACTCTCCATTCCAAACTCCCCACCTGCCCCTGTTACAAAGTCCACCACGATGAAGCTTCTCCTTGTTGCCTCTGCCCTCGCTGCCGTTATCTACGTGCAGGCCCAGTCCGAGCCGTGAGTACACCGCATCGTATCTCGCTGACTGTTCCAGACTCTCCCAATGTGTGTTGAATTGCATGGCCCAGACTGCCGAGATCGTTGAAGTTTGCGACGTCAACTAGTGAGTGCAGCATGTAAACCTCCGCTGACCTTTAGCAACCAAACCTCATGTCTTTGTACCGAAGACTTTGCCCAGGAAACCCGCCACTGTTTCTACAAGTGAGTTTTGCCTCCCCAAGTACTCCAGCTAAAGTCAGTAACACGTGCTACCAAGACATCATCCCATTCTACAACTTCCGAGAGGCCGCATGCGGTACTCTCGCCGATGACATCGACTACGAAGGCTTCATCCCCAGTAACGGCAACTCCACCTATGACAAGGCCAACGGTACATCATCCGCTGCACAGTCAGGGAGTGCATCAGCTTCGGCTGCTGCCACGACCTCCGCTCCTGCAACCGCCGATGCTGCTTCATCCAGCGCCGCTGCCTTTGCTACTGTTAACATGGTCACTGCCCGAGGCCTTGCAGTCGGTGGAATGTCCGTCACCGGTATCCTCATCGGCGGGCTCTTGCTCATCTAGGTGAGAGTCACTTTTAGAGTGCTCGTTTAGGTTTAGGCGTTGCCTCCGTCGTTTGGAATTGCTCTTATGAATACCTTGACAAATTTTCTCCTGCCATCCTGCCTTTCAATACTCCGTTTATGCCCTCGACCAGGTCGAGATCAAATTCCAGCGAATCGGTCCCGTATACCTTAGGGGGTTAAATAGGACAAATATACATTCGATTACATTGACTGACCATAACTCGAACTGCCAATATACACAAGAAAGAGAATAAAAGAAGTTCCGCGACGCTTTATGTAATTCTCCCTCCTTCACTGTCCAGATCTGATTCCAGTGATGGTGGGTACACTTGAAGGTCTGTACCGCCGCCCAATCCTCAAAGATCCCATCCTTAAGATCCAAGCACTGGCCTCCGTTGTCATGGCGATACGATTGCCCTCGGTGGTATGCTAGTGATGATTAGGGATATTGTAGCATTCCCAGATCTTCATCGAGAACAGTTGCATCTTCTGTCAAGCTTCGTCCCTGGTGCCTCTCTTCTTGTGTCATCTTCTTCTAGTTTGTCTCTCGCAACGGCATGTCACGAAAGCCACAGACGTATTATTTTGCTAATCTCGTAACATCCCTTCCAATCCTCATCAGTGTCTTCTTTCGGTCCTTGATGATTCCTGCTTTCCCTCTCACATCGACTTCTCTTATCCCAACCCAAGTCTTCAAGTCTCCCTTAACCCCTGACCGCAACGAAAGCAGGCTGGGAAAATACACCATTGTGAAAGAATAATCTTCAGAAGGCGAGGTGAAGATAGGACGAGGATACTAGTCGGCAGATTGACGTGAAAGATGGAAGTTACTACGTGAGGCAGAGAGATGGATAATGAATGAAAAGCTTGCTGTGGATTGACAATTACAGACGGTGAGTAGACATCAGAGAAAGGCCGACTGTAGAGACCATTGTCAGCGACCATCACATCGAGTAAACGCGCAAAACATACACGTACATGCTTCGCGTCATCCAGTTGGTATATCCATTCGTCTCTCCTCTGCCAGTGTTTGCACTCGTTGCCTGCTCCAGACTTTCATCTCTCCTCGTCAATCCCTCAAAATTATCCTTTAAATGTTGAGTAGAATAGTTGCGTCCAGGTAGAAGGATTCCAAACAGGGGAGTAGGAAGCAAGACGCGACGTCAAGGACGGGTAGAGCTGGCAAAAGAAAGTGGCAGCGAGAAGTCGAGAAGTGTTGGTAAGCTGCAAGCAATGATTAGCGACGCCATAGTAAATGATCTTTGTACAACTCACCATCGCTGCAAGGTCAGGGAAAAAAAGTAGCGCTCAAACGACCTTTACTTCACCTCAATAAGCAACGCCGGCTTTAGACCTCATCCATCTTTAGAATGGTGAAATGGTAATGGCGCACATTTGCGAACGTGATACAGGGAGAAGGGTGGTATGCGAGATGGACGAATTGCCTTGAACTTTCTCAATATTCTTTTCTATCCATTGTGTTGTGGAAATACAAGTCGGTTGTGGAAACACAAGTCGGCTGGGAACGTGTATTCGGGGAGCTAAGTGGGAATACAACGTCAACATGGATAGCGAATGCGTGCACGTCATTTGGACACACTTCAATTTCCATATACGTAAATCCGCCATGCCATCCTGAGGTTTGGTGCTTCATACCGCAGTGATGCATCCACTGGGGCGGTATTCGGTGACGGTACACATGCAGATGACCAGCTAGATGGGTATACATCGTCAGCAAGTGCAATACAACTTACTTTGTCAGAACTCACATCCATATCTCTATGCTTGCATCCAGCTCCTCATCACATGTTTTGAGAGCATTAAAGTGAATTCGATGCGGTCTTTCGACATTTAGAAAGATGTAAATGGTGTACTAAACCTGTATACTTTATCACCGAACGAGCAGCGAGTCAAAGAGGAATCGAAAATTCACGTCTTGGCTCTAAAACGGCGTCTTTCCATCCTATGGTCATGACACCGAAGTACGGATAGGGTGAGATGAAGGGATCGGGTAACTTCAATACAGGGCATGGCGTGTTTGGATATACTGGGATCGTGCATGTACTCAGTACTGTAATACAGTACTACTCGTACTCCCGTCCCGCAACATGCCAAAATGACCGCCACGCGGCGGGGTTTGTGCTATTCCCGTCTCGTCCTTGTTCCACTTCCGCCGGCTTAACGACTTGCTTTAGTGTTGTAATCTCTCTCATTGTAATGTGATTCATTCTGTAACATGATTCATTGTATTAGTGATTGGGTTCAGAGTTTTCAGCATGACAACATACGCTCTAGCTCAGTACTATTGGAACGACTCGGAGGTTATCACTATATCATCATATGATAATCAAATCATTGGTACTTTTCCACTCAGTTTTATCAAGCGAGGCGGACTGAACACTTGGGCATTTGTTTCCGATATCGTCCATCAGTTAGTGGATATTGCTGGAGGCGGTGCTATCAGGGCGGGCGATGGGAACCCTGTAGTATTGCAAGAAGCACCGTACGCTGGAGATTTCGTCTTCATGCCTCACAGTGAGCAATACCATGCGACTGACAAACCCTTAGAAGAGCTGACCGTCACAGATGAAAGAGCCAGCATCTCGTTTGCTCGCGGGCCCGAATTCTTTCGTAAGAACATTGCTCCCAATCCGGATGGAAGTCAATCTACTCGCTCAAACTCGAAGAGGTCCACCGCACAGCAAGTATGTCCCTGTTCGTCTTACAAGGTTCCAGGAAGTGCTGAGCATTTTGATCAGACCGCCTTCCGCGTGGCTTTGATCGCTAGAGATTTCTCCTGTTTGGCTACTGATGCACCTTATGAAGAATGCACTGCATGTCATATAATACCACAGAGTAGACCAGACGTAAGTGTTCATCGTGCGAGCAATCCATCACCTCTTGGCTAATTGATAACTCGGACGATCTGATTTATATCTTTCCTGTATGACCGCGTTTCTTCCGCACATGCAGGTATACCGCGACATCCTCTCAATTAGGTACCCCCCTTCACTATTCGCCGTCTCAGCCGGTCTTCTTCTGCGGGATGATCTTCATCATGCTTTTGATCGCCTTGAACTATCCTTTTACTTCCAGGTCAGTCCATCAACTATCTTGAATTGAGACTAAGTATTAATTGTTTGACGAGAAGGATGGGGTCTACTATCTACATTTCTTTGTCTTTCGACTTGAAGCGGTACGCGAGCTGCATGGCAAAGCGCTCAGATTCGACCGCTTTCGTGGCAAAGAACAAAACAGACCCGAACCGAGGTTTCTTAGATGGCATTATAACCAGTGCATTAAGGCTCGTATCAGGGGCTTTGCTGCTGGGATGGAACTGCCAAGCACTAGCGCAGAAGCTGTTACCATGACGACAAACACATCCTTGTAGGACATAGTTGTGAGAAATGGCGGAAGGTCTGTAATCATATGCAGGGTACAGTATGACGCTATGCCCACTCTATGACCGATTGACGGATCTTGATAATTGCAATAAGCCGCGCTTTGTCCTATGTTGTGGTAGTATTTGGCTGGACACCATTTCAGGATTTCGCTAGGCGCTCTGCACGTAATCGCGGGCGGCCGTCGTAATGAACAATGTAATGAAGCGCCCAGGCCAAAGATGATCTTGCAGCCCTTAGATGTAATAAATAGGTGAATTGAAAAGCCCAAAGGTCACCTATGCGTACTGGGAAGGTGTCTTTCGCATTCCAGATAGGTTAAGATCTTTCCGTAGAAAGTGGATCCCTTAATCCAGTGTAGGGTACGAAGGATACTTGACTATTCACCTTCGACTGAATTCAGAAAAGGGACAAAATTCCGGGAAAGGGCTTCTTTCCAGAATTCTATGCAGACAGGATAGGAACTCAGAAATACTCACTGATACCCAGCCGCCCATACTCAAATCCCGGCCACAGGACTAATTCCTACAGTGCGGATCAAATTGACCATCAATATTCATGTGTTATATATACTGACGACGATCATCCCTCCATCCTATTCATCTATCTGAATACAATTCCCAGCGCAGCGTTATCCTATTTGGGCATCATGATCTTGATCCCGTCTCCCAGGTGTTAGTCACGACTCGCTGTGATTTGCTCCACTGCATTGGTTCGATATCTTCCAAACAGATTTCTCCCATTGTAATGGCTGACCAAGTTCCCATGCGGCTTGTCCTGGAACTCAATGTCCGGTGTGGAGCCATCAGGAAGACTCCTGACATCAAACAGGGGGTCACGATGATCTAACTCCTTCCTGAGAGAATCAACGTTTTCGAAAATCCCACCCTCCAGTTTGACTACTTCAAGTTCAGTTCCGCGGAGACGGTTGCAAAGGTGAGCTGTTTTTCACCGCTGAAATGAGAATGTCTCATGATGTAACAAGGTTCGCGAAGGGGAATGGCTGGCTCTCAGGCAGTAGACAGTCTCGTCAATGGTTCTGTTATAAGGGACGGAGAGAAGATAGTGTTTAGCAGAACGAAAGAAGGAGACGAGAGGCGGAGAGAACGGGGGAATCGGGGTGGTGAAATTAGTCGAGGAGAAGAGGAAGAACAGAGAAACAGAGAAGGGAAGAGGAAATTGGATTAGAAGAGGG
Organism: Cryptococcus neoformans H99; assembly: GCF_000149245.1. NCBI lineage: Eukaryota > Fungi > Basidiomycota > Tremellomycetes > Tremellales > Cryptococcaceae > Cryptococcus > Cryptococcus neoformans. The sequence continues at coordinate 1,155,069 of NC_026753.1, read as the reverse complement.
CCTCGGAAGATCACAGTCGAAGGAAGAAAGAGGAAAAGGGTGCTCGAGGGAGGAGAAAGATTGGTCAGTTGTACACTTAGGTAAAGATATATAAAGATCTCTTTGCGTAGACGAAATGAAAGACAACTTTCATATCCTTCACACTTCTCTGGCTACTATACCTTCTCAAGAAAATCCCTCCCGAAACCATTACACATTAATATAATATTAAATATTAATATTAGCTCCCGAACCTCTATATTCCCCATCGGGACTAAACCGTGCTTAACATAAATGTAGTAGCATCAGGTGCTTTTCGGCCTCTCCGAGGACAAGGGTACCGGTACATCTGTATTATTTAAGTCAGCACAAGCCCCCTAAGGAGAACAAAGTTTAACCACGAGTGCAGTTCTCGCTCCGAGCGTTCTCGCGAATTGATTCTACATACTGTCTCTGTCAGAAATCAGGTACAGCTAGCGGTTACGTTGAGAGTTTCTACATTGCATGAGGAAGAAGAGAAAGAATAAAGCATTTGCTATATATGTATAAAAATGTCTATGAAAAACTTCCTTTCTATGCCTCGGAGCCTTAAACTTAGTCCTCCTCAATCCTCCTCAGTTGGATCACCCTTCCCTACATTCCAACAGTCTCCTCAAAAACTACCAACTTACACCACCACTGTAAACCGGCCAGTGCAGAAGTAAGATGCTGAGGCTCCTTGAAGGAGCCATCACGAGAAAGGGAGAAAAGGACAAAGAAGCGGTACAGCCGGATGTCGAATATAACGTGAGCGGACGAGTGGCCGTTAAGGAGAGACCACCAAAAGCGATGGATAATTGGGCGAGCATGTGTGGATATGCTCGAATGAATTCATTGAGGAAGAAAACACGTTACGAAGCTGAAGACACTAGGTCTTTTGTTCTTCTGAGGCGTCAAAGGTAAATTGGTCGTAAGAATGGGATGTGATTTGCCGGAAATCGTACTTCTTTGTGGGACATCAACCGCCCGTCCAATGCCATAGCAAAAGCTCGGAACTGGCAACTGCCGTCTGCTTGAGTCCATATAGTATGCGCCACTGGCATCAGATAGACAAGGTCACTTTGAGAGACAGTGAACAGCCACCCAAAATCATGGCTCCACAATTTTTTAATCCTTCTATCCTTTATACGTACCATTAGTTCTCGCCATTCAATTACTTCCCAATAAAAAAATTTCTTTTCTTTTTTCTTTTACCCAGTTACCTCCTTTTCCCAATCTTACAACAATCTTTCAATCGCTGCCTTCCTTTCCAAAATCCCCATCGTCCAGTCAACCATTCTCTGTACGGTTTCATTTATCCCTTCCACCAACTTCATTTCGTCTGCGCTTGGCCGCAACAACATATGTGCCGCATCCACCACCCACTCCACTTTTACCTCCTTCCTCATCACTTTCATGTTCTTTTCCGTTGCCATACTATCTTCGATCGGGACGATATGGTCTTCTTTACCGTGAATAATGTACGTTGGCGGTGTAGCGTCGGTTAAGGGAAGCAGAAGGGATCGTTTTGAAACTGGGACAGCTGCGAGTCGCTCTTCATACCGCCGTTTTGCAAGTTTTGCCGAAAGCCCTGGTTCGGAAAGGAGATAATCCAAAAACACCCCATTTCTCTGCCATTCCAAAAAGAGGCTAAACCTTCCTTTTGTCGACGTCAGTTTCCCATCCACAACAATATACGGATCCTCGGTCGTGACTTCGCCCCCTTTCATCTTTTCCAGCTCCTCTGCTCGCTTCATATCTTGTAAATGCACATTCGAAGGCATTGACTTTTCGATATCTGCCCCTTGGCACCAAAAGTCCAATAACCAGTCTCCGCTTTGTCCAAAGAAGTTAATCCATGCGATAGGACGGGGTTTGATGTCTGCAATCGTCGCTGCTGCTCTCGCTGGGTAATTTCCGCCTGAAACTCCGTTTACTATTAGATTGTCCTTGTCGACCATATAGCCAGAAGAAGCTAGAGTTTCAGCGAGAAGGGTAGAAGGGTCGGAAAGGTAGCTCATAAGGGTACGGACGTCGTTGACGATATCAGAGGGCGTACTGGGGAAGAGCAGGCGGTAGTCGGCGGAGATGAAGAGGATTCCTTTTGAGTTGAACAACGCTATGCGAGTAAGGCCTGGTCAGCTTCATATCTTTCTCGTTCTTCGAATGCGCGAGGGAGAATGAAAAAAAAAAAATCAGTCAGAAGCTCACCAGGCAAATTCGCGGGGAAAACCATCACTCTCGATCCATCCACCATGCCTCCCAGATGAAATTGCACTACCGCCGGCATCTTCTTCAACCCCTTCTCTCCTTTCATCTCGATCTGCATCTCCTGACTATGCTCCTGTATCATCTCTCCGCTTGCGCTTCCAGGCTGAGGTATATAAGCATCCAGTTTGATATCATGCTTCGAATCGTACACAAATGTCTTT
>NC_026753.1:1112640-1147640 GCF_000149245.1 Cryptococcus neoformans H99 | reverse complement strand
TCCCCATACGCCTCTCCGAGACCCGACACTGACATTACAACCCTTCTCCCCCTCCAGATTCACGGTCGATCTCGCCAACAACGCTATTCCAAACCTGCCGACTGGGAATACATCAAAAACTGCGTCACCGCCCTCCGCGAGTCCGTTGCTGACGCCAACCTTCCCCCTGTTCCCATCTTTGGAAACGGTGATTGTTTTTCTGCCGCATCCTATTATGAGGAAATGGAGAGGAGTGGCGTGGATGGAGTGATGGTCGCGAGAGGAGCGTTGATCAAACCATGGATCTTTACGGAGATCAAGGAGAGGAGAGAGTGGGATATTTCCGCGGTGGAGAGGTTGGAAGGTATAAAAAAGGTGGGTTCCTGTGTTTTTTTCTTCTTTCAAAGTTTCCCATTTCGTGAAGCATTGTATAGGGTTATACAAACTAACCACGCCTACCTTCACAGTTCGCCGAATTCGGTCTCTCCCATTGGGGTTCCGACACCCAAGGTGTTAATACCACCCGTCGATTCCTATGCGAAGCCCTCTCCTTCCAACATCGGTACATCCCCATCGGCCTCCTCGAACGCCTCCCGGGCAAACTCAATGAACGACCCCCAGCGTACAGGGGTAGGAACGAGCTGGAGACGCTTTTGGCAAGTCCGTTTGCCGGTGATTGGGTGAAGATTTCAGAGATGTTTTTGGGCAAGGTGGATGAAGGGTTTTCGTTTGTGCCGAAACATAAGAGTAATGCGTATGGAGGGGAGGAGGCGCAGGGCTAAATGGCGAGTGTAGGTATGTTGCAGTGTCCGTGAGGATTTTATTGTTCAAGGTCATCCGGTGGGCGGATTGTCTTGAGTACGCGCCCGAATCTACTTTCTCATTATGAGTACTGTATACTTTACGTACCGGTTCATGCATTATATAGACTTGCGGAGATGTTAACTGATAGCACATTATTCCTTTTAGATACCATGAATCGGATTATGATAGAACAGCACGGCAAGAAATTATGCAGCGTGACTCTCAAACCAACAAGCTCACAAACTGAACTGCAAAGGCAGCCAATCGCGTTTTCCTGGCGTGAGATTGCATAAGATCACGTAAGCATGGAACAACGGCTTGATCCGAAGTGATTTTGAACGAAGTTATAACGGACAAAGCCGAAGACGGAGGCTCCGAGACTCCGTTTCGCGAATCGCGAATCGCGAGCTTTGCCTTATCAATCTCGCTTTTTTGCACATCCTCAGTCTCTGGTGGCCTTTGCGATCTACCGTGATAATTCTAAAGCGTCTCTTACCGACTCGCGTGAAAAGTTCCCCTTTCTTTTCCTTCAAATAGTATGACAAAATCCCTTTACGCCTTTTTCTCCATCATCTTGCTATTCTCTGTTTCATCCTCGGTCGCCTTTGCTTCACCCCAAGCACAACATCACCAGCACGCCATGGCGTCCTCCCACCACTTATCTGAGCACATTACCAACAGCGGGCATAACCGTACAGCCCCATCTCTCGAAACACTCATTGTCACCGTACCCGTCTCCGCTGAGAAACTCGCTGAGGTCAAGACTCACTTCAAGACAGTACATATCTTTGCTGAAGAAGAAACTGTCACGAAAGAGGCGGCGAGAGAGGCAGAGGTTTGGTACTCGAACTACCTGGGTATCCCAAAAGAGATTGAGTATGAGGATGTACCGAACTTAAAGCTTGTTCAATTGACTAGCGGTAAGTCTCAATCATCTTCGATTGCTCCTTCCCAATGGAACTGAACTTTATTTTTGCAAATAGCCGGCGCCAACCTCGCCCTAAACTGCCCGGTTTTGAAGAACGAGGAGGCTCGTAAGAGAATTGATATCTCCTCCGCGTCAGGTAAGTGATCTTTATTTTAATCAAAAGATGCACTTTTGGACGTAATCTGATAATTCTCACCTCGAAATTGTCAGGTATCCACGCCATCAGTATTCCTCAATGGATCATCTCGCAGACTGTCAGCTGTAAATAATTCCCCTTAATCTCTGCAACATCCTCGACGATCGATCAACGGGCGGTTACTAACGACTTTGATGGATAGTATACATGCACCTTTACTTGCAAACTTTTAACCTCCGGGTAGGTCTTGACTTTTATCAATCTATTGAACCAGGCCCATTAACGAATGTTTTCGACATGCCATATACTTTGTCTACAACAGACAAACCAGACCTGGACTCGCGATATTCCCCAGCTACCTCAACATAATGGTACAAAGTATGGTAACAGCGGTAAATCGCTGTATGGTAAGACTGCTGGTCTTTTGGTATGTCTTTCTGCCCCTTCATTTCACCCCTCGTACCTCGTCCACTCCATGTTTTGCTTTTGTCCTTATATATCTTGGACTGATGGACGGTGGTGATAGGGCTACGGGCACATTGCGCGTGAGACCGCCCGACTCCTCAAAGCATTCAACGTCAACGTTATTGCTGCCAACTCGAACGGCCAGAAGCGAAGAGATGACGGATATCTCATCCCTGGTACAGGGGACGCTGATGGTGCGTTTTTGCATTCCTCTTCCCTGTCCCACCTGCCTCACTTCCCATCTCTCATTACCAATCCAAAATCGGGGTATTAACATTATTTTTTGTCAACAGGATCCATTCCTTCTGCTTATTACTCCACCTCCGACGAAGAGTCTTTCAAGACGTTCTTGAGCAAATCAGACATTCTTATCGCGAGTTTACCTTCTACCCCTCAAACCAGATACTTGCTCAACCAGGAGCTTTTTTGTACGTGATTCCTTCGCCCGTCATCTTCTTTCAAGTCAAAACTAAAGCTGATAATGTCCTCTCCGATCCTCCGTAGCTCTGCTTCCCGAAGGCGCAGTATTCCTCAATGTAGGCCGAGGCGACCTCGTTAAATCCGAAGACCTTCTCGCTGCCCTCGCGTCTGGACCCCTCTCTGGTGTCGCCCTAGACGTTACTGACCCCGAACCTCTCCCGGACAATCACCCATTATATTCTCACCCGCAAGTCATCATCACCCCACATACGAGCTCGAATATAGAAGGGTACTTTGATGTGGGTGCGGATCTGTTGATTGAGAATGTCAGGCGGGTGAGGAAGGGAGGTAAAGTGATCAATAAGGTTGATCCGGAGAAGGGCTACTAAGTTTGTAAGGTACCTTTTCGTAGAAACGCAAGATAAGAAGCATATAGAGGGGTTGGAAGAGAAAAGAGAGTAAACATTTTTATAACGAATTTGCTTTGATAGGGATTTCCTTGGAGCATAGATATATCGGTAATTGATGCTATGAATATACATACCGAGGGATTTCCACCTTCTCGTACTGATCATCATGTGTGCCATACTACCTCACACTGCCTATAGATTGTATAGTCTATTTATACGAAGAGAGTATCACGAAGGATGGCGGCAACCTCCGCGAGAAAAGGGAAGTCATCGAAAACCTCAAAGTTCGTCACTCCTTCTATCATGTCTATCTCCATTCTTTCCTGTTCCGAGCCTCTCGAGCATCTTGACTACCTTACCGTTCCTCCATACCATTCTCCTTCCCCATGTCCCGCCCGTCCATCATTCTCCACGCCACCCCTCCTCTCCGTCCCCTTCCAGCCTCCGACGCCGAATCGCTTTACTACGCCGCCCTCCTCCAGCTTGCGGCCCCCGATAGCTGGGCTTTGACAAGAGGTGACTGGGGAGACAATGGTGGTATGTTCTTCACTATTCCAATTTTCCGACTTATGAATGTACTGGTTACTAACTAATGACGCAACGCTTCGTTCGGTATCGGTATCGGTGCAAACAGGCAAACTCCCATTCATAACCCATCTCGCCCATCCCGTCCCGCCTGCACACCTTTCTTCGTTACCGTCCTTCTCCGACCCGGATGAAGAATTAGAGGATGGGGAAAAGCTAGATGCGGCTTGCTGGAAGGCGTATATCGAGGGAAACGCTGTTGATATTGTCGTACGTCATTCCATTATCTGCACGTCTGGCTTTGCATCGTTGCGGGATGGAGAAAATGCTCACCCCCTGCCTTTTTCTTTCGCTTTACATATCGACAGAACCACACATACTACTCCCTCCCGCCTAATTACCCCTCCACCGTCGCCAAATCCCAATTCACTGGTCTCCCCTTTCCTATGAACCAGTATATCCCCCAGAGGATCAGGAGTATCATCAAGAGTCGTTTGGAGTTTGTTGGCCTTTGGGGCTTGGGTGGATTGAACGTCGGTAAGTGCCGAGTCTCATGCTGAAGAAAACATTGAAGAAGGGAAATAAAACCAACGAATGGGCGAGGCTGATTGGTTGTTCTTTTGTCTTTTCTAGGCGATGCGGAAGATGAAGATAGGAAGAGACAGGAAGAACAATTCATCGTCGGTCCGGGAGGCACCACTACCCCTCGCGCATGGACTGGGTGGAGGTCAGGTCAGGAGACGGACAAACGAAGGCGTAAATGGGGTGAACATCAGGTAAGTCCTCATCTACACTGCGCATGCGTCCTGTGTAGGGGCACTTCCCTTTTCAACTTGTCCCATTGGACGACAGAAACTAATGTATGGACTTCCAAATTAATAGCTGGAACAGAAGATCAAAGCCATCTTTGACCCGCTTGCGAGGAGGCTGGGCAAAAAGGCATACTTTTTCGGCGAACAGTGAGTCCCATTAGTGTTTCACTTCGCAGTATCACAGAAGATGGTTTGAAGCTAAATAATTTCTTCTTCAATAGACCTACAACTGTTGACCTTGCGCTTTTTGCTCAACTCGCATTTGTTCTCGCCCCTACCCTTCCCAATCCCCTTCTTCCCAACGTCTTACGCTCATTATACCCTTCCCTTGTTGCGCATCACGATCGATTACTCGAACGACTCTTTCCATCATGGTCTACCGTCCCTATGGTGATGAGTCAGACACCTGCGCGAATAACTTGGGGTGAGACGTTTGCCAGTTGGTTACCCGGCCCTTCAAGATCTCAAAATCAACCTTCTTCTTCATCCTCGACAGATTCCAAGGATAATAGCAAAGGCCAGAACGGTTGCCCATCCAAACCGAAGACGGACAAGCAAAAAGCATTTGAAAGGGGGCGCTGGCTCTGGTTCGCAGGTGCGGCGGTGTCAATGGTGGCGTACTTGTTCGTCAGTGGAGTGATCGCTTTGGAATTTGGGGATGAAGAAGAGGACGAGGATTGGGTTGCTTATGAGGAGGAGGGGGAAGGAAAAGGGGAGGAAACGACCGTTTTGGAGTACGAGGATGAAGAGCAGAGGTAGTACCTGTCCTGCTACGGCTAATTGCGTTGAAGGAGCGAATCTCTCCGGTAGTAAAAAACCTTTTCTGGGACGCAAGGAGGTAAACCGAGGGATCACAATGCATTTACATGACAACTGCGCAGCCGAAGTATATTCTTTCTTTTTGGAACTCCCTGGCCTTTATGCACTGTAGAATTATATCCACCAGAACCGACGGACGAACTGGAATAATTTTTTATTATTTTTTATTACCTGCGTGAGGCGGCTATGGCCGAACGCCAGGTGGAGGTGAATGAGTTAAAGTTCCGTCGAAGGGACCGCTGGGATTTGTCGGTGAACAAAGATACTCTTCATCTACATTACTCATAGACACAGATACTAGTTATACGGTCGTCTACATTCTCTCCACCGCTCCGATGGACGCACTCCGCTCTGTCCCAAACCCATAGCCACTTCGCAGGAGTAGACAAGAGCGTAATAAAACAACTATCAAGTGTCAAGTGTCAAGTGTCAAGTGTCAAGTGTCAAGTGTCAAGTGTCAAGTGTCAAGTGTCAAGTGTCAAGTGTCAAGTGTCAAGTGCCAACCTTCAATCACGTCTCCCAGATCTCCAGCATCTCTACTTCGTCCAACAAAGGAGCATATTATCAGATTTGGGAGATTTAGGTTGTAAAACAGTAGAAACTTTTCAAGTGTAGAAATAAGAACAAAGCAGAGAGCAAAAGGATACGATCTGACAGTCCACGTAGGAGAAACAAAGGAATGGTGAGCCTGGCGTTCTTCAACATAGGCTCACGTGTGGAGATATATATATATATTATATATATATATATATGCTTATTGGTCGGCTATATATCCCTTAGACCCCAGCTGGTATCCTTAAATCCCAATTTCTATCATAAAAGGAGGCTGATCCATGAGCATGCCTTCTTATAACGCATCGATGTATGTATCCGAGACGGAGACGCTCTTACCCCACTCTCCGCCTTCTCCCCGCTTTTTCTCTTCCTCAGGCCAGTACACCGATAACGATCATGATCATCCCGTCCAAATTGACAGCTTTCTTCACAATGTGAAGGTATGTAAATCGGCTCTTGGGGCATCCCTCTTAGGTACCTTCGTGATGGAAATATGGCACCTGTCTATGTCTGTAGCGGAAGTAGGACATTGGAGACATAGTGGAACTCAACACAAAGCTATAGAAGCTACGATGTGGGCGGACATATTGGGAACAACAATCATTGTAAGTGTTTTTGGAATATCTTTGTGTCATTGTATCTGTTGGGGCATTCTGATGAGTGCATTCGAATTTATTAGTGCTTCTTATCGGTCCTCTACATTGCATCACTCTTGAAACCCATTACCGTCCTCTACGTTTTCCTTTCCCCACAAATTCAAAACTCCTCCCTCCACCGTTCCCTCTGTACTACTACTTTCACCTTCATCCTCTTCCTCCTCATTTCCCACTCTTCTCCGGGTGTAACTTACACGGTATGGACCCATCTCTCATCTCCAAGGCTGAGCGACCCAATGGCAGAAGGGGTATATCACCTCCGTACAATGGGGTTGATCTTGGCCCTCTCAAGCGTGGGATTTATGCGTCGGGGTCCAAAGATGTACTTCCCTCCACCGAGATTAGGGACAGGGTTCGGGCTGAATACTGAGCCCGAAGAGGAGAGTACGAAGAAGAACGGGAGTGACATTGGCGGATATGGGGAAGATGGAGATCAAAATCATGATGAGGACAGGAGAAAGGGGGTGGTTGTCAAACTGACACCTGCACAAGCGATCGATGATCCCCTGGCCTCCGCAGTGTCAGCGATTACCATCGAACGCCAACGACTATCCCCAAAAGTTCCTGAAGAGCCAAAGCCTAATGTATTCGATTACAACAACTCTTCCATGATCAACTTTGTCCTCCTTACCTACGTAAGTTCCTACCTATCGTCTGTTTTTATGTTCAGATTAAACAAAGCCCTACGCTGACGGAACGGATCTCGGTAGATTGCCCCCCTCGCCATCCGTTCTGCACATGTAGCAAGTCTTCATCAATCCGATCTTCCTATTCTTGAAGACGAGACGAGAAATAGTGGGGTGTATGAGACAGCTTTCGCCTCCAACTCTGCTTCGCAGACGAAGTTAATTGGATTAAAACGGATGGTGGGGTCGAAAACGACCACGAGCTGGCAACTCGTCAAAACTCTTTGGGTAGGGATGGGTTGGACTGTGTTCATCTGTATGTTCTCCCTTTCCCATCTTTACTTTTCCTGTTTCCACTAGCAAACAATCGCTGATATCTTTCATTCGCAAATCGAACCGAATCACAGCATTCGTACTCGAAACTACACGCAATCTCATTAGCTTCATCCAAATCGCCGCTTTACACGAAATCATCCAGTCATTCAAACAATCTCCAGGAGAGGACAAGAGCTATGCGTACTTGATGTTTTGGGCAATGTTCTTCGGCCAGACGGTAGAGGTCTTGTTGTCAGCTTACTGTTGGTCAGTTTTTTTTTTTTCTTTCTTTTCAGTTTCTTGGCTTCAGCTTAATGAGGTCCAATGAGGCTGACGGAGGTGATAGTGTACGAGAGAATTATATGCTCCATATTCCTGTACGAATGAACATCAGCTCTATCGTACATTCCCCTATCTCCACTTCATCCCTTCATCTCACTAACCTATCGTCAACAGATTCTTGCTAAAATCCTGCGCACAACCGATGCTAAAGCCCTCGAAGCGCACAACACGATCGATTCTAACTCTGATAACGGAAAGGAGCGAAAGGGTACAAAAGAAAAGAAGACAAGCGAAGCGAGAGGACGAAGTCAGGTGATGAATCTGCTCACGATTGATACGAACACCGTCGCTTCGCTGGCTACCCATACATGGAGCTTTACCAACGGTATCACTACCTGTACGTCCTATGCTCTTTATCTCGCTGAGCCTATTCATCGCTCCTCCAGCTCTTTCCTTTCTTCTTTCCTCCATTTTGTCGCTGCCTATCCTTCTATTCCGATCCCGATAGAAGTGTTAACGGTATGATGTTAGTAATTATCGGAGCCAGTATGTTGTATGGAATGTTGGGTGTCAGTGCCTTTGTGGGTATAGCATGTGTACCGTTCAGTACGCCTTTAACGTGGCTAGTCGCCAAGTTGATATATCGTAAGCCCTCTCCTGCCTTCTGTCCGGATCAATCAGATCACGGCGAAGAACGGATGTAATGCTAATAAAGGGGTCATTCAGGTTGTGATATTGAATGGGCCAGGGCTCGGGATGCCAGGACAGGGGCATTGAAAGAGTTTTTACTAGGCATCAAGGTCATCAAGGTAATGCTCTTCTCACCATACTCCATCACCCAGCTTTTCCTGAAAACTGATAAAAATAGTTGAATGCCTTTGAACCTTACTTTATGCATAGGATATCGAAGCTACGGGCTCACGAAGTCAAGTACGTCGGCCCCCTCTTTCCCGCCCTCTCTCTCGTGCCAAATTTCCTAACGGTGCTGTACCTTCTGCAGATGGCAGCGATGGCGCTTCACTCTCGGCACAGCATTCAACGTCCTAGCGGACCAACTCCCCATTCTCTCCATCCTTATCACTTTTGCATTCCATACTAAGATCATGGGGCGACCGCTTGATGCACCTACGGCTTTCGTGGCGCTTAATATGTATGTTGACGTCTGTTTGCCTCTTAGAAAGTAAACGAAAACCTTGAGAGAAACAAGCAACTAATCTGCTTGTTGGAATATTAGCTTCAATCGTGTCAAAGACGGCCTCCAAACATTCCCCCAGATCATCCAAACATTTCTCTCGTGCAAAGTATCCCTCGATCGTCTATCGCGCTACCTTTCTCAGCCGGAGATTGACGATGATCGCTCGGAAAGCGTTTCAAGGAGAATTATCTGCCGGGATGCCACGATTACTTGGCCTGTAGGGGAAGGTATTGATAAAGGAGATACAGTGAGATTCAAGCTTGAAGGCCTGGACCTGAAGGTCCCGGAAGGAAGGTTGAGTTTACTTTGTGGACCTCTTGGTTCGGGAAAGACTTTGTTGGTGAATTGACATTCTATTACTACCCCATTATCATTGAAAGCTGATCAATTACCTTTCAAACTTAGCTCCGAGCCTTCTTAGGTGAGGCGAAGGTCGAAAAGGGGTCCGTCCTTGCACCCAAAAGCCTTCCCGATGCTACTCCTATTCTTCTTGACAATGAGATTGAAGCAACCATTCACTGGACGGCTGAACACTGGCTCGATGACTCCATAGCGTACGCTCCTCAACAGAGTTTCATCCGGCACGGTACTCTTCGCGATAATATTCTCTTTGGGCAGCCGATGTGGAGGGAGAGGTATCAGGAAGCGCTGAGACAGGCTGCACTTTTGCCGGATCTAGAGATCTTGGAGGATGGTGACATGACAGAAGTGGGAGAGAACGGTGTGACGCTCGTAAGCCCCACTGTCTTCACGTCCTCTTTAATAGCTTACTTGGGCATAGAGTGGTGGCCAGAAAGCAAGGGTCAACCTTGCGCGCTGCATCTACTCCCGCGCTTTAACTATCTACCTTGATGACATTCTCTCAGCTGTTGACGCCCATACCGCCCAGTTCATCTATCAAGAATGTCTGCAAGGTAGTTTGCTCAGGAACCGAACAGTTGTTCTTGTCACCCACCATGTGCGGCTGGTGTTGCCCGCCGCCAGCTACGTCATTTCTCTCAATGCGGAAGGAAGAATCGATCAAGCGTGTTCTCCTTCTCAAATCGATCTTAACATCTTATCGGAATTTGCCCCAAACTCTCCCATCAATAGTGAAGACATAAAGCCGGCTGCTCAAGTTGAGATGAAGCAACCCATCAACGTCGGCGCCTTCGACGCTAAAACTACGCGCAAATTATACCAAGAAGAGCAAAGAGCTGTTGGTCGGGTCTCCGGTAGCCACTACTTCCTTATTTTCCGTGCAGCGGGCGGAATATGGTACTGGCTCATTCTTGCCATACTATACGGTGGACATCGGGCTCTTACAATGTTAAGAATTTTTTGGCTCGAACATTGGTCAGCCAACCCTAGCCCTGAACATCTGAACTACAACCTTATTGTTTACACTGCCATCGTCAATTTTGGGATCCTGATAGGCGCTTTCAGGTGGATATGGCTTTATGGGATCAATAACGTTGGGTTCTACTCAAGAGGCAATAGACGTGTACATGATCTCATCATGGCGAGGTTATTCTCTGCCCCGCTTCAATTTTTTGAGAAAACCCCACAAGGGAGGCTGCTGAATGTTTTTGGCCAAGATATGTGGAGGCTTGATTGTAATGTGGCGGACGATTTTGGAAGTGAGATGAGTCCTGCTTCCTGGTTAACTGGCGCTAACAACAACACCACCTAAAGGAACAATCATGGCTGGTGAGTCTAGCATGACTAATGCGAGATACAGATTCTCATCATGCTCCAGCTCTTGCGATTATAACCTCTGCGGCTGTTGTCTTTTTCAAGGAACCCGTGGGTCTTATCTTTTTTGTGGACGTCAGAGTCATGTACTGACCTTTTTTATGACAGCTTGTCACCATTATCGCTGTTGCATTTGGAATACCTTTATTCTGGTTCAGCGGACAGTAAGTTACCGTCTTAAGCGGCTTTACAAAATCATTTCGATATTGAAATCTTTTTGTTCTAGTCTCAACAAATTGCGATCGGATATACGCCGACTTACAGCTACTGCAAGCTCACCACTTTACTCACTTTACAATGAAGCCATCGATGGTATTGTTATGATTAGAGCATTTGGCCAGGATAAACTCATGATGGCGACAATGAAGGTGCTAAACAATCGGGAGCGGGCAACTTATCTGGCAGACTGGACCGGTAAGTCAAGCACTTTTGAATTCCTTGCTGTTTCAAAAGCTAACGAGCCATAGTATACAACTGGGTCTCAGCTTTCATTCGAATTCTCACCAATGTCGTCATCACTGCCACTTCCTTTGCCTTGATTGAGAGAAATATTTCCCCTTCGCAAGCTGGTCTCATTTTGAATTTTGCTTTGACAGTTTCAGGTGGTACGTGAAAATCATACTTTTCGATCGACTTGAAGCTAACCTTTTCATGAAAGGTCTTTTTGGTTTGATGGAGCAGTACAGTCACCTTGAACAGACATTTGTCAGTGCAGAACGCATAAGCCAATGCATGTCACCCCGGCCACTTCCTCCGCTGATAGGTAACTAACTCAGGTTGCTCCAGATACCACTATGTCGGAACATGAGTCTGAAGAGGGAGTATGTCCGCCTCCTGAGTGGCCCCAACAAGGAAGGATAGATGTGAGAAAACTGAGTGTGAGATACGCTCCGGACCTTCCGCAAGTGTTGAAAAACGTCTCCTTCACGGTCGAAGTGTGTAAATATTTCTCAAAAACGAACACATTGCAACACTGACACGCCAGACAGCCTGGCATGCATGTCGGTCTGGTAGGAGCTACCGGTTCTGGTAAATCGACTTTGGCTTTGAGTCTGTTCCGCGCTATCGAATATATGCAAGGAGAGATCATGATTGATGGTGTCAGTGAGTACACTGATGCAAATGGCCTTGGTACTTGCTAATGATTATTCTAGACATCTCGGGTCTCATCCTTTCCGAATTGCGAGGTCGATTGAATATGGTGGCGCAAGATGGGATGCTGTGCTCTGGTACTCTCAGAGAAGCGTTAGATGTTACGGGAGGAAGAAGTGCGCACTTTTTTCAATTTCCGTTTTTCCACTTACAATTACTCAGGCGATCAAGAGATATTCGATGCTCTTCGCAAAGTGCATCTAATCTCTAATGAAATGTCACAAGAAGAGTTAGTTGAAAACCCATTTGCGAACCTTGAAACATATGTGGCTATCGGTGAGCAAATACAAGTCAACATATTCTGTATCTTTGCTGAACTGACTTCACCTGTTACAGAAGGAACAAACTTCAGTCAGGGGCAGCGCCAACTTCTCTGCTTAGCGAGAGCGTTGCTCAAGCAGTCGAAGATCTTGGTTATGGATGAAGGTGAGTCCGGTTTCTTACACTGTCCTAGGATCAGTCATTAAGACAAACTTTAGCGACATCGTCCGTTGATTTTGAGTAAGCATGGGTCGAATATCCTTGTCTCATTAGTGTAATTATGCTAACCTGCGTCGTACCAGGACGGATTCTAAGATCACTGCAATGATCAAGGAATGTTTTATGGGCACTACAATGCTTGTCATCGCTCATCGTCTAGCGACGATTATGCAGTAGTAAGTATTGAAAGGCAACCTATTGACAGCTGACTGACTTTTGTCATTTAGCGATATGGTACTGGTATTGGATCAGGGTCAAATTATAGAGTCTGGTGAGCCCCAAAAGGGTAGTGGACCGTCCTTAGTGTCCAATATACTGATTTCCAATACAGGTAAACCTCGAGAGCTCATACATAACAACCAGTCTGTGTTCTACGGCCTCTGTATGGCACAAGGTAAAGGGGAATATGCGACCTTGTGTAAGATAGCTGCGATTACTGGATAGATTGTAGAACCATACATTTTGTTATTGTTTTATACGTGTCTAACCATTACAAGCGGCATGTATGTATGTCGAATAGCAAATGTCGATGCAAACCCAATCGACAATGAATCTTGTCGCTTCTTTTGATGATTTACATGGACCGCTTACTGTTTTTTTTTTTAAATCACTCATAATCATTCCAAAGGGCCCGGACCGATCGTAAGAAGAGGTAGAGGTAGAGGATCAAATGTGCAGGGAAGGAGAAAGGCGGGCAAAGCTGGAAGGCAATGAAGGGCTTTGTCGTCAAATGTTGAGAAATGTTATTAGATACATGCTTTCCAATGATTCATTATAATACAACAAACTTTCCTCTTTAGTCCTCCAACCCCTGAGCTTCACGAGCAAAGATCAAAGATGTTCCTCATTCTCTTCCAAACTCAATGCCAGCACCACATTCTCCAGCTTTTCATTGCCTCCCAACACTTTGATTTCCTCCATAATCTGAGCCTCAAGCTCTGTCAACACCTTGCGGGTATAATGGAATGATTTGGTATGGTTGTCAAGATAGTCGACGATATGTTGTTTAAGATCAGTTGATGAGGTCCGCTTCTGAAGTACATCTATAAAATAAGGATTGAACAGGGAGGCCAGTTAATACGCTTGCCTGGATTTGGGGAAAGATATCTCAAACGTGGGATGTATTGGACTTACTTAAGATTTGCCGGTTGGAAGTGTCTGCCCTGACGCCGTGCACCACAGGAAAACTGAATTTTCCTTCGGTCAAATCCTCACAGAAACCCTTATTGCTCTTGTACTGCATTATGATATAGCGTAAGCTTGTAAATCGAGATTTGGAATAGGATCGGGCACTCACAGCGGGTGACTGGAGGTTCATATAATCATCTCGAATTTGGAACCACACCGAGATGAGGTTGACTAGAGGCACATAATCTCTGCTCCACGATTAATATCAATTCCACATGGAAAAAGATGTCAACCCACACGTTCGAGTCCGATTTCGCCATCATGAGTTTCACCGCTAACCGCAAAAGTCCTCCAGCCTCTAAGTAATATATAAATTAGTTCTTCACCATTGAAATTTCCGCCGACGACCTACTCCCAAGCACCATATCAATATACTCCTTTTCTGTTGGACATGTCAGGCTATCTCGCCAGAACAAATCCATCCCTTGGCCTCGATGCAATTGCAACAGCTCCTCTGGAAATCACGAGTAAAGTCAGCATTGACGCTCGCAGCTTATCTACACCGCTGACCATTGACAGCAACCACCAAGTCGACTTCTTTATCTTTTCCCTTCCCCATCACTCCCGATCGTAGCTGAAGAAGTTCCTGGAAAGCGAGGAAATATGCGTAATTGGCCGCGTTAATGGTTTGGGGAAGGCCATAGATGGCATGAGCGACCGGAAGGCCCCTTCTTAGTTCCGAGTTGTCTTCCACGTCATCCATTCTACATTAGTATGAGCACTTGTTCTGATCTAATCTAACCGTAAGTGTATATGTTGACTTACAAAAGACTAGCATTGTGCAGCATTCTCACAACCTTTGTAATTACCTTCAAATCATCCTTATCAACCTCTAACCATTGATTGAAAGCGTCGATAAGTTTTGATCGTATTTCTTTGCCAGGATTTTGGGATATGTAGATGTAAGGCTCCATCAATATCTGTGAGAGCAAAGACCAAATTGTCAGTCGCAGATATGAAGCCAGAGACAGTCCTAAGGAATGACCAGACGTACGTTCTCCTGTGATTCCGACCATTTTGGGTCGGTGATTGTTTGACGGAGGTTTGAATAGTCCATTGATATCAAGATTCGGGTAGGATAAGCTGCTGAGAGGGTTTAGAAAGTTAGGAATAAGGGCCAAATAGACAATCAAGAGCTGGGAAATCAACCGGAAATTAAGGTTCTGGCTGTCATGGTACAGACGCGTGGAAGGCGAGGACAACAAAAACGTAGACGTCATCGTCTTTGCGGTCTCCTTGAGGACGGAACTTATCTCCGCTAGTCCCTGCTCTCCCCGAAAAAGGTGGACGTTGCAAGGTCGCAGGGGACTTCTTTGGGGAGTGACAATCTGATGCTCTTTTTTCTTCTTTTGTTCTCAAGCGAGAAGGGTTAAATCTAACAATCTCAATGTCTATTCACTTACCCAGCAGAGGGGCTGTGAGTTGCTCCACATTGTCGCACGCCTTGTCCACGCACATGCTGTTTCGATGTCTCACCTCCACCTCCACTCGGCAAATTCCTATATCAATTTCGGCAAGACCGTCGGATTTGACCGAAAAACAGATCTTGCTCGATAAATTGATCTGGCCTTCTGGTGCCCTTTCGCCATTTGTTTGCCTCTTTTCCGATTTTAAGCCACCATCGAAGCTTTTCGCCTAGGCTTGGCTTGTGGTCTAATCACATTCCTCCAATCGTGTGAAAGCCTATCAGTGTGGTTTTTCATTTGTGAAGAGAAGGGCGGACATTAGTCTCTCGAAGACTGGGCCATAGATACACTGCAAGGTTTGACCTTGGCCGCGGCATGTTATCGCTGTTCAAAATGTTCGTTCCCTTTCTGTATTCCGCCGACTGCTGATAAATCAATGCCTCAGATGTCAAATGCATTCCTATCCTGTTCACTTTTTGCCGAAATCCTTTTTTTTTGGGGCAATCCAGACCATCATTAAAAAAAGAGACAGACGAAGCTTTACGCCTCTGAAGGGTGGATACTCCATAAATCGAGTGGAACGACCTGCTGACGTCCTATCTTCTTCGCATTTATCTTTCCCATTTAGTCATGCCGGAAAGTCTTGGACCCTTAAGACCGCCATAGCAAGGCTTATCACAGGATTAATATAATTGCACTACGAGACATCATGTCCTCTTCACTCCAACCGGCTCTCTTATCAAATCAAATGAGCCTCACTGCGTCTCTACCGTCTTTAGACGATGCCAATCCTATAGACGACCCTAATCCGCGCACCGCCTGTGTTACGCCCAATTTAAGCAAGCTCACGCTCCTCAAAACCCACATGTCGGAGTACAGTCCCACCACACCACCTCTTTCACTTCCCACCCGCCTCGACCAACCTGTCTCTCCGCTCTCCACTTCCACCGATATACTATCACCACCAGCGTATCCTGGCTCCGGCACCTTGTCTGATCCATATATCGTCGATTTCTTACCATCTTCACCGCTCAACCCCTATAACTGGTCTAAAAGATACCGATGGGCGATTACTGCTTTGATAGGGGTGACAGCACTTTGTCCTCCTTTTGCGAGTGTATCTTATTCCACAACTGTAGGAGAAGTGGTGGAAGCCTACGGGATTAGCAAGGAACTAGCCATAGCAGGGATCTCTCTCTTCATCCTAGGTGAGCCTTCTCCCCTTCTTACCTCCCTACCAGCCGTCAACCGTTACCCATCACTCAAGCACTCTTTTACTCATCTCACCAACTCTTAAACTCTTACCAGGTTTCGGACTTGGACCCCTCATCTGGGCCCCCATCTCGGAACTATATGGTCGCCAATTTGCCTTTGCCGCTTCCTACCCCATCTTCACAGTCTTCAACCTTGGTACCGCCCTTTCCCATAACGCTGTAGCATTGCTAGTGACGAGATTCTTTGCTGGGGTTTTCGGGAGTTCGCCTCTGACTAATGCCGGTGCGCAAGTTGGTGATATGTGGGCTGTGTGAGTTGGTTCTATTTTAGATTGGAGTTGATTTGAGGGTGAACAGATGAAATTTTGGTACTGACCTATTATAGGAATGAAAGAGCATTGGCTACTAGTGTCTTTGCACTGGCACCGTTCTTAGGCCCTGTGCTCGGTACGTTTTCGCCTGCTTGCTGTCCTCTTGCCATCTGAAGATTAATCAGAATATCAACAGGGCCCATCGCCGGGGGATATGTAACTGAGCGTTGTGGCTACAGATGGGTATATTGGATCCAATTCATCTACGCTGGGTTAGTTTTTTCATTCCCCTACTTCCCTGTTCCCCTACCAGTGTCGTAAAACTAACATATCTACTTTATCCTCCCAAAAAAAGCGTCATGACCATCCTCTCTATCATCGTCGTGCCCGAAACATACGCCCCCACCATCCTCCGCCGCCGCGCCCGTTCACTACAAGCTGCAGCTCTATCAGAAGGCAAGGAGGAGTATTATATCGCGAAGTATGACACGGTCAAGAAGAGTAAGAGAGAGGTCGTCCTGGTGGGGCTATGTCGGCCTTTTGAGATGTTGTTCACCGAAGTCATTGTTGGTTGCCTGTCAATCTATGGTGCATTGATTTATGGCATGTGAGTTTGTTCGAAAGGGAAGGGCGGAAGAGAAAAGGAGGGTATTGATGACTTGTAGATTATACTTATTCTTCACCGCTTTCCCTATTGTCTTTCAACAGACTCGAGGATGGACTGGTAAGCTCCCTTTCTTCATATCATATCTCTCAGTTATTACATTTGCTGACAGTTCACCTCTCTCAAGTCGGTGAATCTGGCCTTTCCTTCCTCGGTATGGGCGTCGGCCTCATCTCAGGTGTTATTCTAAACCCTTTCCTCTCCTCCCACTTCTATTCCCGCTCCCGTTCTCAACTGCAATCCCACGTCACCCCTTCCGGTCACACTCACACTCATCCTCCTCCGGAGGCTCGTCTCCCCGTGTGCTGTATCGGCGCCATCCTCGCCCCTATCGGCCTCTTCTGGTTCGCGTGGACTTCCGCCCCTCCCGTCCACTGGATTGTACCAATTATCGCATGTCTCCCCTTCGGCCTCGCTTTTCTGCTGATTTTTACGAGCATGACGAATTACTTGATTGATAGTTATGAGCTGTACGCGGCAAGTGCGCTCGCTGCCCAAGCGGTGAGTAGATGCATCTTTGGAGCGATCTTCCCGCTGTTTGCGAGTCAGATGTATGAGACCTTGGGATTACATTGGGCTGGAACTTGTACGTGCGTTTGTCCAAAATCCACTAGTTGGACTTACGCATCGAAACAGTGGTCGCCTTCTTTTCCCTTGTCTGCGCCCCCATGCCATTCCTATTCCACAGATATGGCTCCTACCTCCGGCGTAAATCCAAATACGCGCCTTCCATTCCTTCTGTCGCTTTGAACAAAGCAGGCGAAATGGAGCAGACGAGGATGAAGGATGAAAAGAATGAAGACCACAGCACTGTTAATTGGAGGAGGAGGAGGAGAGAACTGGAAGCTGGGGGGATAGAGCCGGAGTGGGCGGCCGACGCAGGGTTGGATACGCGCATTGGTGGTACGAGAGAGAGGGAAAGAGTATGGGATGTGGAGAAAGGAGTATGGACAGAGTGAGAACGAGAATATGGTCATATAATTGGACATTAATAGCACAATAATTGGGCTTGGTAGTCTTGTAATGATTATCTAGATTTTAATCAAGGAAATGAATTGTGTTGTCAATCATCGGTCGGTTGCTAATCAATGAAGGTTCCACAAGGGATAAAACCCCCCGAGACTTTTTACTTCCAGGCATCTTCCACGTCATAATTTTCCAGGTCTCGCTGGCTAATAACGGTCATCTCATCGTCTTCACTTGTCTTCATTTGCTCACCACTCTTCAGTTCCCCAAGTACTCCTCTTCAAGAGATCCCAATTACTCCTCTTCAAGGGACCCAGAGAACAGACACAAGCCGGGCAATACAAACCAAAATATGTCCTCGTTCGATCCATTCGAAACACGCATTCAATTCATCAACCTCCTCCGCAAACTCAACGCCTCCCAGCAATCTATCCAAAAAGTCACTAGCTTCGCCATCAACTATGGCGCAAGATGCGGTGAAGACCTTTGGGAATGCGTGATTGAACAATGTAACAAGGTAAGTAGTATCATGTCAACGGTATCAATCATAATCCCTTTCAATCCTCTATATCCTTCTTCACTACCTTCGTTCTTCAACGAAACACATTGCAACTCGAGCAGAAGAACTGACAAACCCTAAACTCAATGAATAGGGAACACTGAATACACGCATAAACATTCTTTACTTTCTCGACACCCTCGTTGAAGAAAGCCTTGCTCTGGGACCAAGTGAGGCGCCATATGGCATGTTGTTGACTAGGGATCTCAAAACGTTGGTGGACAGCGTAGTACCAGATACAAATGCCGGAAAACTCAATCTGAAGAGCGCTAGACAGGTGAGCCATGCTCCTGAGATTAGACGAAAAAAGGTCGGATTGCTGAAGGAAACTTTTTTGGGCCGGTGTGGGATTTAGATTTTGGAGAGCTGGAGGTTGAGAAGAGTGGTAGACCCTGGTGTTGTTGGGGACGTACTCAAGTCTCTGGAAGGAAGGAAATACGAGTACGTCTCCCCCCAAACTCCTAATTCAATCTAATAGCTGCGAAGCTGATCGTTGGGTAATGATGAACCATTAAGTAGCTCTGGACCATCACAAAAACGGACGCACGAGCATGCATTCTCAAAGACAGATATTGTCAGGCGAATGGAAGAAGACCGGGAACGTGTGAGTCCCTTTTCTTTCCATCTTGCAATATCAAAGCATCATGAAAACTAGGAAATGTGCAATACTGACCAAAATACGACACTAGCACAAACGCTTACGTGAACGAATATGGATCCTCCCCATTCCATCCCTTCTCCCATCTAAAAACACCGTCGCCGCTCCTACCACGCTTTCGTCAAGTACTTCAAATGCATCCCCCGCTACGCCCGCTTCCCCACATCCATCTTCTCTCGTATCTCTCTCCCAGCACCAACCCCAATCTTTGCATCTTTCCGCCTCAGTTTCAGCAGGAGCAGGTGCAGGAGCAGAGGATGATATGGCTGTCTCAGAGAGCGCGTTGGATGTAGAGTTTGAACAAATTTGGGATAGGGTACCCGAAGAAGGGTTAGATGACGATGATATACTTCAAATGAGAGCGTGAGTTGATTTCTTCCTTCCTTTTTTCCTCTTTTTCCTCTTCCTCTCTCTTGTACCTACCTCTTTTGGCTTCCTCATTTCCGCCTAGGGGCGAACAAAGACCGCAGACTTTGACTAAACGTCCTCATCGTACAATAAACACATGGTACAACGTACTGATATTTGCATATAGCGATATGAGAAGAGCAAAACTTGAGATAGCCCCTACTTCAACCGCCCCAATCCAAACCGATGTTTGATATTCGTGACAACAGGAAAACGTGCGGAATGTCCTTGCGCTTTCGGTGTTTGTTTAAAACCTAAATGTGCGGCTGGCGATCCTACGTGGCCTGTGCGTACAGCTATACGGTTGCGAAAGCGAGGGGCACTCTCCATCATCTTTGCATGTCGGCGTCAATCTATCACAAGAACGTGTACATTGCTTGCTTGCTCTGTACAAGTCAATCACCAATTACCAACCTTCAAGCCCAAACTCACAGCATCACTCTATCATTTTTGCTACTCCAAAATAGCGCCAAAGCAGAACTAGACAGATTAACTTTGAGAGCAGTCGAATAAGCTGTCATGTCGAACCATCTATTGAACCCTCTTATATACTGCGGTACCTCGATATTAGAAGATGTAATAATATTTCTGAACGCACCGGTTCCACTGAGCATTATATCATCCCAGTTTGATCTTTCTTTTCCAGCGCTATAGACATAACAAACGTACTTGGTAGACATCGGAAGGGGCTTATTTGTATACGGCGGTACGACCGGCGTTCTCCAGCTTTGAGGTTGACGTTTTGTTTCTGCCTGTTCGTACGGTTGCAGTGTTCCAATCATTTCGTCTTCATTTCGTTTTCTCCCAAGTTTTCCACATATCTCGTCTTTCAGCCCCCCATCTCATTCCTTTTTCGTAAGATCTATATCCATGGCATCTCCAGCACTGCAAAAGCCGACAATTACAGGTCCGCTTCAGAATATATACTACGAACGTGTATGTTCCCAACCATTTCCCCTTTCCTAGCCCCCTGCTCCCATTCCCCATCCCATTCAATTGAATCTACTGACCATTTATTCTACCATTGGACTCTCAATCCTCCATACTTACGATCCATAATCATACAAAAAAAAAGAAAGTAGCCACGGAAAAACCATGTTACATCTGTCATCGCCCTACCGTTACTGTGCTCGCCACGCTCAAGATGGAAGATTGGCTGTACACTTGCGATGGGCATTTATCTGATCCGTACGTCCCATGCCATTCGAAAGTGAACCCTAAACATCAAAGCTGATTTTGAATTTGATTTGCGCCCTGTTGTGTTTGTTAATAGGGGGTTGTAAGTCCTTGTTCCGTTATTTCATTTCAGAGATCATACCCCTTCTCTGGAGGTTTCTACCAACTTGCACCCCCATTCTTATTGTTTCCTTGGTAGTGCATCTCTTATACCACCAACCACTGCCTCTCCTACACCAGTAAGACCGTCGTCAGAAGATATACGCAAAGTGGTCGCGGAGTACAAAGCTCGAGAGGCGGAAAAGTCCAAATCTGCCGGCGGGAAGGATAAGGGGGGTGAAGGGGGATCTAAAGTCCAGGATAAGGGTAAGGATAAGGGTAAAGAATCACCGAAATCGCCAGCCTCCCCAGCACCAGCGTCAACACCGACCCCAACTCCAACACCGACCCATCGGAAGTTTGCTCTCCACCGTGCTATTTTTGATATGAGGAGGAATGAATTGAAAAGACGGGAGATGGGTGTCAAAGCGAGGGAGGTTGGGAAGGGTAAGCCTTGTTTCTTTCGCCCATGTAGACATTGGACGGTGGGATACACAAGAATAAAAAAGTCGCAAGAAAATGGCTAATGACTGGGATGTAGGATTACCACAAGTCCCTCGGACAGGATTCTGATGCATGATTTGATTATAAAGCAGGGTTTATACAGCTGTTTGTACATATATATGCATATGCATTGTTGTTTACACTGTTGTTCTCGTCGTTGTTTTTCTGTATGCCAAAGTCGTCATTTTATTTATTCCGCGGGGACAAGTTTGCGTCTCATCTCAATCTCCTTCTTAATCTCAATCTTTACTTTTTTCCACAAAAACCACGGATCCATCCGACATTCACGTACCATGCCTCCCAACGCCTCTAAGACAGTTTTTGGTGAGTATCCCATCTCTCATACTCATGCATGTTCGCTGACCCGCTCTGGCAGTCGCAAATATCCCATAGCAAGTTCTTCCTTCAGCTCTCTATATATACAAGCGCTAACCGTAGCTTTCTTCTCTCTATCCCCTACCCGCCCCTCACACTTGCACGGAAACTATACTGCGGCGTGGATCAACAGCGATGTGTCCGAAGAACAGCTCGCCAACGTCTTTTCAGAGGCTGGGCCTGTAGCCAACGTCGAGTATGTCTCGCTTTCTTCCCCTTCATCCGTTCTTATACCTTCGACCTTCGGAAATGAGCAGTGCTGACTTTGCTCGATAGGATCAAGTTCGATGCTAATACTGGTAGATCAAAAGGTTATGCTTTTGTGCAATTCTATGGTCAGTAGTGTTTGTCATACAACGAGTGTGACTAAAGCCAAATGCCTTCCCTGTCTATCCCGACTCTCAACTATGCTCGGCCCTCATGAAATCTTTCCATCTGCATCCCCTTGGATTGATTTGATACTATGGTCGGAATAAAACAACACAACACTCCCCATCCGTCCCATCTTCATCCACAAACCCAACTCTTTTCTTCCACTCCCAATAACCGCTACACACGCCCTCATCACAAACAGACGAAGCAACTGCCCTCTCCGCTGTGCGCAACCTCCAAGACGCACCCGTAAACGGGCGTAACCTCCGTGTAGAACTGTCAACCGATGAACCTGGTCCTCGTCGGCGCGGCCCTGGTCCTGGTGCTGTAGGTGTAGGTACTGCTCCTGGGGCAGGTGGACCTGGAGTCGGTGGACCCTCTGCATCCCTTGGTGGTTCTCGGCCCATGGTCCCAGCTCCAGGCCCAGGTGGTGCTCCTCCCTTCACCAGCGCCGGCGCCGGCGCACCCGGTTACCCTCCCCGGGCACCATTCGACCCCCGTTACCCCCAAGCCCACTCTCAGTCACACGAGAACACCCCTCCTCCCACCGGTGTCGGCGTTAGAAGACAAGGTGGAGATGATATCGATTTGAGGATGGCGCCTCAGGGTATAGACTTGCCCCCTGGACAGAAGGCGGTGGATACGATAAGCAAGACTTTGGCGGGGATTGCGCCCGGTCAGATGGGGGATGTTATGACCAGTATGAAGGTGCGCCAAATTCGCCCACTCCTGTTCCCCTTCAACTGCAAAAAAAGAGAAGAACAGAAGCTAACCTCTGAACGGAAATATATAGTCACTTATCCAGACAAACCCGGATCAAGCCCGCCAACTCTTGAGTCAACAACCCCAACTCGCATACGCCCTCTTCCAGGCTATGCTCCTCCTCAACCTTGTCGACCCTTCTGTTCTGTCTAGTATCCAGCCTTTGGCGGCTTCTGCTTCCACTTCCGCAGCTGCTCCCGGTGGGGCTGCACCTGTAGTCCCCGGACCTGGCGTCGGTGGAGGCGGAGGTCCAGGTCCAAGAGCGCCCAGCTACCCACCATATCCACCTCCGGTCCAAACCCAAGGTCCACCAGGCGGTCAACAAGCTTTCCGTCCTCCGCCTCAAGCTCTCTATGGAGGCGCACCTCCTCTTCCCAACCAAAATCAAAATCAGAGCCAAAATCAAAACCCTCCTTACCCCTCTTACCCCTCCGGTCCTGGGGGTATGCCTGGTGCTGGTGCCGGTGCTGGCGTACCACCTCCCACTTCTACACCCGTGCCACCCACTCCGCATCCCCCTCACGCTGTCCCAGTTGGTCCACCGGGTGGACCCGCACCGCCAGCCACAGGATTGGCATCCCTCCCCCCCGCAGCGCAAGCCGCGCTCTCCACCCTCCCTCCTGACCAACAACAGATGCTTCTCCAGGTTTTACAGCTCTCGCCAGCACAGATTGCGGCGTTGGATCCAACGCAAAAGGCTTCAGTCATGCAACTCGTGAGTGCTCCCTTCCCCTTCTCTTTCGTTTCCTTTTCTTTTTTTCTGTTATCTCTCTTGCCTCTCCGTCTCCTGGCATCGATTAGTAGAAACTGATTATATATTTTTTTCAACCCGTTTAGCGACAACAATTCCTCGGGACTGCTTAGAAAAAAAAAAGAGAAAAAAAAAAGCAGAGACGCCCAAAAATGCATGTGTGCGTGTGTGGTTGGGAGAGAAATATGGCGGGGACACAGAAATATGGCGGGAACATAGTGAGAAGGGAACGGAGTGATATTTCGGGAGATTGGGAATAGTACAAGTTAGACACAACGAGGATGGGGAACCCGACATATAGCGTAAAGAGGCGGAAGAATTCATGTAAACCTTTTTTCTTGGCTCATGCCAGTTTGGACCTATTCAAACAGTATAAAGGAGCTTTTTTTTTAAGTTTGGGGCAATATTAATATGCGAAATCGATAAAGTACGCTGTCGGGCGGCGAACGTGAAAATGGTAGGTGTTGGAAAAAAATGCATATATTACCGCAAGATGCAAAGACCTTGGATAGAAAGAACGCCTCCTCGGCGATTCTACTATACGTATACGAAAAAGGAGTCGCTTGGAGAGCCAAAAGCCCGTTGTCACTACAAGGGAGTTGTACTTTTTTACATCTCAACCCCCAATCCCCCTGTACCATCCCCTCTCTACATCTGTGTCTCCATACTCTCCCCCCAATCCTTTCCTTTGCTTTGTCCCCATCTCGTCCACCCGTTCGTTCCTCATCGTCCCTTCGAACAATCCGCGCATAAACTGCAATCTCCCATCTCATTCTCATTCTTGATTCCTCGAGAAAAAAAAATGAATGTTTTCTTTCCCGATCCACCCTTCACTCTTCATCCGCATCTTCCACAGTCACCCTTTTCCTCACTCCTTCACTCCCACCCTCAGCTCTAGCCTCGCCCTCGGCCGTCGTAGGAAGCGCCGAGCTGGGCGCAGGGGAAGATACTTCCACACCTCCTCCATGTCCCTGTCCCTGCCCATGCTTGGCCTTGCCAGACGCCGATCCAGATCCAGACTTGTGTTTCTTGGTATGGGTATGGCCCTTGGCATGGGTACCGCTCTTCTTCTTCTTTTTGGGTTCGTCGTAATCCCATCCGGGGATGAACGAGTCGACCTATTTTTCCAAAAGCTAGTTAGTTGGATGAAGAGAAGGGGGGAAAGACGAAAAAAAAAAAAAAAAGACTTACAAAACCGACGTCTTCAAACAAATTCGGAAAGATCCAAATCGCCCTCTTCATCGTCAACACCGTCACACACCAAAACACCAATCTCACCACCGCCAGCCCTAAAAACGCTCCTATCAGCCCCAACACGCCCACACTCAAATACCACACCCCGATCCTCAGTTTTACCGGCCAAAGCGGGAACATGACACCGGCCAACATGATCAGCACCATGGCCAATCCGCCGAGGTAAGTGTACAGCGGGGAACCGTCATAGAACCAAGTATAATATGCGAGTGGGTCGAACGATTGTTGTGGGGAGAGACGGAGGGGTTTTGGTTGGCCAGACGGGATGGGGGTTTCGGGAACAGGTCGGTCGGTGCGGAGGAAGAAGGCGCTTTTTGTTTCGCAATAAGCTGGAAAAAGAAGAGAGCTGGGAAAGAGGGAGAAAAAAACGTACAAGGGTAACAACTTGACCATGAGTGCTTTCGCTTCATCCTCATCCTTGACAGGAGGCACTTTTTTGAGTTTCTGGTAATGCGGGCTAAGCAATGTGCGGATAGCCGTTTTGCCTATTAGATATGGTAGTTGTGATAACCATAAGCACCTCACATGCGACATTGTAGAGATTGAAAAGAGGATACGTACCTTTAAAGTACTCTACTCGCTTCCCATTCAAGATGCCCAACCGGACTTTTGGTCCTGCTTTTGCACGTAAAAAGTCGACTGCATTTTTGAATTCTTGTGGGGCACGCTTTCTGTTGTTTTTGACAGGTGAATAGATTGAGAGATGTATTAGTTGGGCCGGTTGATTGAGAGGAAATGAGCAAAAACACACGGTCGCATCAGCCTTTGCTTCCCTTCCCCTTCCCATGAGCTGTAAAAGACAGGATATGAACGTACTGGGCATCCACGACCGATGTAGCGTTTGCGGGAGTTGCCATAATGTTTTCAGTTCTGGTGGAATAAAGAATAAGAAGAGCAACAATAGCGAGAGGAAAGAGAGATGGCGTGGCGCTACAACCACCGTGGGACAAATATTGGACTCCCGTTATGGCGTATACTATAACGACGATACAACAACCACTCCCACCATAACAATGCAAGTTTGGCATGCGGTTGTATACCTGTAGCTCAATGAATAGCATGAGGGGGGAATGCATACATGCAAAAAAAAAAGATACTGATGCGGGAAAAAAAACAAATGGAGATTTTTAGTACAACTTTGGTCGCCTCGTCTTGGGCTTTCCCTTTCCTCGCGTCAAGATGTATCCAAGCATCACCGTTGTTGACCCCGATAATGACAGCCTAATACAGTATCGGTCATCAGCTTGGAAGCAAACTACAGAGAAAGAAGAAAAACGCACCAGATGGCTGCGTACTGGGCATGTTGATTCCTCAACTCGACATGGGCTGGTCGACCTACAGGGATACCCTGCTGCATCAACAATGTCGGCGATTGATCTGGCTCTAATCCCAAATCCACACCCATCAGTTTTCCCGCCGCGAGGATTGTGGGAAAAGGGAGAAAAAAAAGCGTACCAGCAAGAGCATCCACCAAAACCGGCTGCACCCCCTTTTCCTCCCCCCCACAAACCTCTGCCATCTTGTCCACATCTTTCCAGAACCACTCATTCGTCTCCGGCTTATTCTCATGCATCCACACCGTCCTCTCCCCCGTCTTTGGCAACAACCCTTCCACCACCACCTCTTCCCCCGTGCCTACCAACTTTCCTGCCTTATCGAGCGTCAAGCCGGGCGGGACCTGGGTGCCAGCACGGATCGCATTCGCCCGAGTCGTCGTGATGAACCCGCGATTCACCAAAATCGTCGATCCCCCGCCATCGCCTGGACGGAGAAAAGGTAGGATGAGGTGATAGCCTGGGAAACCTTCATACGTCTGTGGACCGAGTAAGATGGGCGGACCGGTGAATTGGCCCTTGATCAATACGCGTCTAAACGAGAATTCCGGGAGGGCGTCCAGACTATCCCCCAAAAATAAAACTCCATCAGCTATTTTTTTTTTATCTCTCAACAGTAGAGGAGACGGGAGAGAAACCCACTTGATATTCCCAGGCAGCAACATTGGCTCCTTGTGCAAATTCCGGTCCACCTCTTCGATCAAATCCAACTTCCACCTCAATCGCTTCAGCTGCCATACCCCCAAGAACCCCGTTAATATAGGCACAAAGATCAATATCAACGATGTCGGTCTTAGGAGGATGGAAATGGTGGAGGAGGATTTGGGGGTGTATTTCGGGGTGGTGGGGTTGACGCCGGAAGGGGCAGAGCCGAATGGTCGGTGAGTGCCCGTTGCGCGGGGTCGGAGAGAGAGACGAGTGACCTGCGGGGTGCCTACAGGGCGTGGGGCGAAAGCGAGGGAGAAAAGGCGGATCGAGGGACGGGCCATGTTGCACTTTCCAAAACTATCACAAATGCTTGATCCTGGAGAATTGTATAGGTGTATACGTACGTAGACGTGTAAGCGGCGACGGACTTTTCTGCATCACGAGCATTGAGGACAGGAGATGAGGGGAAAATTAGGTTCCGTCGCTCACTATCACGTATTACATGTAACACTCAAATCCTTAACCCCTATATACACATTCTTACCATAAAATCCAACTTGTATACAACCCCACCATTCCCTACATGCACTCCTCTCCACTCTTCACTCTTCCCCCTCGCTATCCCAATCCAACCCCTCCATCCCCTCTATAACCTTTTCACTCTCTCTATACAACTCATCCAAACCCGTCACTTTCTCCAAATAATCCTTTTCATTAAACACCCGTCGGAGGAACGCAAAGCCCTTGGTCTCGTATTCGTTCAGTACCTTGAAATTTTGGTTAGCTTTGACACATTGTAATAATTCCTGGAGAGAAAACAAAAACAGAAACTCACATAATCTGAACATGCCGTACATCGATCAAACGCCTCGCCTTCTACAATCTGTGTTTTCCACTGATACATCTGTCCCCGTAACTGATGCGGTACACATCCCAGTGGCGAAGTGTATGTTGGGTTTATGTCCATGGTATCGGGCCTTTCGGCGGGAGCATGGACTCTTGTCCATCATTTGCACATGTCAATAAAGTATTTATATATAAAAAAAAATGGCATGGACATACCCGAGAGGATGCTGTAAAACAGAGATCAAGAGCTCTACCGCCATCGCCGCCGCAATCGGCGCCACACCCGGTCGAGTGACTGTACACATCTGGTCCAAGGTTCTATCGCTTAGGCTCTGGATAGATAGAGAGGAAGACACACATATCAGCATAGGAAAAAAAAAAAAAAGAGAGCAGAGTTGGTGACGGGTGGGACGTACGTCGGTAGGAGCGACGATATCATTACAATAATAACACCCTAAACCTTTCTTCCCCATCTCCTTTAGCTTGTCAGACTGCGCCCCGGCCCCATGGCGCATAACCAAAAACGAGTCAAACCCCAAAGCGGCATTGACCACCACTTTCCCCCACTTTTTCCCCATCACCGTCGGCAACCACCTCGATTCCCTCGAATCCATCAACAAGAACACGGCATCATGCGATTCCACCAACGCTTCCAGCTTGGCCACCGCGTGGGACGTATCTTCATCTGAAGAGATGGGATGCCCCGGCATGGGGATCCCGAGGACGACGCCTTGGGCATTTACACCGGGGAAAATCTCCTGTAGCTTCTTTGCGGCCGTGGGGGCCTTTGGCAGCCCGCCGTTGAGACAGTCTGAAAATGTGAAGAGCGGTTGGCGGACAGGGTTGGAGTAGGATACGGTTGATGAATCGACGAGTGTCATGTTTCGGACTCCCCAGCCCTTAGGGTTAGGAGGGGTTAGCATAGCGGAGGGGGATGAAAAAAGACATACCATCAAAATCCTAGCAACATAACACCCCAACGTGCCCGCACCCAACAACAAACATTTCGTCCCTGATATCTTGTCCAAATCCAATGCCGGCAAGAGTCTCCATTTGATCAGCTTTAGATTCAAGTCCACAGCTTGCGAGGCGAGGCGGGTAGGGTCCATCATCGGTCCTAGATCTGCTACGCGGGGGGAGAGTTTACCGGATGGATGACGTTCCCAGCCTACCGCCTGGGGTGGGGTGGGGGTGGTTGAAGGGGAAGCGGGGAGAGACAGGGAAGCTTGGATACTGGAAGAACCTTCTCTTAGACATATGACGCGGAGAGAGGTGATACCGTGTTTGGCGGAGAGGTAGTACAGCACGTTGCGGAGTGTCCATCCCGGGTTGGAAGGGAGGGAAGACGTATCGTGGAAAATGACGGTCACCTGTGTGGTCTTGTTCATCAGACATCATTCAAAAAGGCCGGGGTTAGGAGATCGAGACATGGACGTACAGTTTCACCATTGTCGTAGAATGTAGGGCATGAAGATAATGGTGCAGCAGATAGCTGGGAGGCGGCGCCTTTCACGAGGAAAGCAGTAGTGTTATTTTGGAAATGGGATTGTGCAAAGGTTCGAATTTCGTCAATCTCCTGTTAACATTCAAGTCAGCCAGGAAGCGGCTTGAATTCCCGACTTACATCAACAGGCATAAACTCTCCATCCACAACCCATGCAGGATTTGATACAAGCGCAGGGAACGCAAACCAATAGTGGTACACATACTTTTTCAAGTCTGCAAAAGTGACGAGTAGAAAGGGGTTGAGTATGGGTTGATCAGTGTCGAACGATTCGAGCATCTGTTCGCTGGTCAGCATGTATTCAGGCGCGACGCAAGCGACGCAAGGCGACGCACCTGGGCGACAAGGTCATCAAAGAGACGCTTTTTGGTCGACGTATCCTTGAACTCTTCAATAGTGTTGAATATCTTGAGCGTACCGCTGACAGAGACGGTGTGTAGTGGCAATCTACGACGGATAAGCGACGCAGTTGTCTTCCAAACACACTCACTTGCCGCGCTCCGCCTCAAAAGCCTCGCCGCCAACGACCAACGAGCCGTCGATCCCGACGTCTGCGCTGTCGTGGCCATGCTCCTTGTTGACGAGAACGCGCTTTGCGGGCTCGAGATGGGCTGCAATGGAGAGGTGGGAGTCGTCGAGCCTGAGGTGGTTGAGTTTGTGCGCTGCGAGGGCTGCCCAGAAGGCGGGGGTGGGCTGGGAGGCGAGTGGCTGGAACTGGAGTGGCGCCATTGGAGTGTGCAGAGAGAGATGATGCGTAGAGGCGAGGTTAACAGTGGAGGTGGAAGCCCCCCGAGACCCCGCCCTTCATAAACACCCCCCGCGCAAACACTCCCCCCCCCACAATGTCGACACTCCCCCTCCCCCCGCCGCCCCTACTGCTGTCGCACACGCTCTCCCCCGCCGCCGCCGCGAAATGCCACATCTCAGACCTGTGGCGGGCCCGCTTCCTCGTGCCCCCCGCCGCGGACTCCCCCGCCTTCCGCCCAGAGGGGCTCGTCGCCCTCGACCACTACCCCGCCCGCCTCCTCGAGGTCGTCGGCTGGGTCGCGGGTGTCGACCGCAAAGACGCCTCCGTCACCATATACCGTGCGTGTCTCCTATCATTCTGCCGCTGACATGTGATCTAGTCGACGACGGTGACGGCGAACACACCATCGCTGTCACAGCCAAGCAAGTGTCACAGCTCAAGCGGAAACAGCGCGAGGTTTTCAACCGCGCCAAGTACGAGGCACAGTGCAAACCCGAGTGGAAACCCGTTATGGAAGGGTACGATGTCAGGGTGGGCGATACCCTCCGCGCCATAGGCGTGCTCGAAGAGTGGAGCTGGAAAGAGGGAGTAGTCAGACAGATGGTGGTATCCCCCAATGCCGGCGGGTCTATACGTAGGTCATCCCGCCTACCGACTGACCGATCTGCAAACAACTGACATCTGGTTGTGTGCGTGACACAGAGGTAGTAGCCCCTGAAGAGCAATACATCCATGCCCAGCAAGTCGATCATCTCCACAAAACACTCTACTCCCATCCATTCGAAATGCCAGACCCAAAACCACCTAAAACAACCACCTCTCTGCGCGACTCCACCACCAACCCTGGCGATGCGCAAAACGTCGAGCGTCCCAGCTCACCAGGATGGCATCCAAAGAGTGACTCCACTGTCCTCACCCTTGACGATTCCGCCTCCAATCCTAATCCTAATCCTAGATCAACGTCTTGGCCCGTTCTCGTCCTTGGCAACTCTGTAAGTCTTCCCCCTGCCTCGATAAAGTTCGCAAAGTGTAGAGCGTGAACGCCAACCCCTTCTCTTTCCTTCCCCCGCAGCCAAAACCCAAACTCCGACACCCCTCCCGCCTCCCCCCGGCCTCTCTCACCCGCCCCACATTTCGACGCTACATCCTCCACACTGTCATTTCTCACGTCCAAAGTGCTTTAGAAGTGTTGCTCACTCCTGAGCACCAGGAGGGTGGTGACTTTGAGGAAGGGGATGACGCGGGAGAGATGGATGGCGGAAAAGAAGGAATCGAGCGACTTCGTAAAGCGCTTGGATACTACTTTCCCGAATACCGCCAGTTGAACCAAACACTCCAACGAGACCGCCCCCAACCCCAGCCCCGTCCCGGTCCCGATCCCGATCCCGATCCCCGACGAAAAAGAAAAAGACCGCGAACAGCAAAAGAAACAGTCGGTCCCCTCATCCCATTCACACCAGCCTCCCTACTCGCGGACCCTACGATAAGTCTGTTGGGCGGGCTCATCCTCGAGCGGGAAGCGCGTGCGAGGGTGAAGCGGTTGAAGAGGGACTTCTTGTCGAATTCAGACTCTTATTCCCAATCCCAAACACAATCCATCCAAGAAGAATACACCTCCCGCCGCCACCTCTACAAACAAACATCCTCCTTCCTCACCCCTCCCGAAAAAGAACGAGGTGTCCGGAGGATGATCACCACAGCGCTCCGGGAGATGGCCGAGGCAGGGGAGATTGTACAAGTCCGGCTCGAGACGGCTTTCACACCGTTCCTCAGCGCCCGTGCGCATCCAGATAGCGACAACGCGGGGGATACATCGGCCTACCTCCCCCTCCCGCCTCCACTCTTATTTCCCCTCCTCTTTCCCCTTTTCCTCTCCCTCCAATCTCAAGCTCGATCCCTCCGCAGAACAAACCCCCACCACGCCCGACCCCCGCCGCCCCCGCCGCCCCCCTCCCACGCACCCACCACCACCACCCTCACCAAAACCCTAACTCAGTGGGGTAAAGACGGCCGCTGGGAACGGGTCACGTCGGAAATCGTTCAGGCAGGGATGTACTGGGCGCAGGAGAGGGGTTGGGTGGATAAGGCCGGGGAGGGGTGGGTCTTGGGGGATGAGTATGATTGGGTTTGATCCCTTTTGGTTTTAGGATTCCCGTATTAATTATTGTAGTATAGATAAAATCAAGTGAGATGAATAAATGATACATTCCGTTATTATCAATAACTTTTGACAAGGTAAAAAAACGCAAAACCGTACACACATATCCTGCCTATTAGGTATTTCCCATCCTACCTATATTCTCAAAAAAAAAAAAAAATTCAAGAACCCTCCCCCGAACCCCCGAGCCAGCGCCAGCCAGCGAGAGACAGTCTACAACACATACCTAACCCTATCCTCCACCGCCTCGCCCCTAGCTTCCGCCTCCGCATCCTCACGATCCATCTTGGCGTTACCCATCTTCAGGAAAAAGCGAAGAACGAAGCAGAACAGGATGGCGACAGCTGCCATGGCCGAGTTGGTTGCGAATGCAGTCTGCACATACAACATCAATTCCAAGTTTCAAACGTTCGGAAAAAAAAAGAGACGACTTACGGTGTATCGAGGAGCGTCGGTCGAAGGGTAGAGGTATGGTGACCAGATCTGGGCAATGTTACTTTATGATTTCGGTTTCGCGTCAGCCACTCGGAAGCGCTAAAACTAATTCATTAACGCGAAAGAATTGGGACATACCCCAAACTGTTGATGATAGCATAAGCAGCTGCTCGCTTCGCACGAGGACGAGGAAATGTTGAAGAGATCCACTGTGCTCGTAGTTGGCAAATTAGTTTTTTTGTTTTCTTAATACTCCAGGGAATAGGATGATTTGTACTCACGGCAAGAGCGACGTTATACGACCCGAAAAGACCACCCAGCATGAGGAAAAGCGAAAAGTATCGAGGACCCGTCTTTAGAGTAGAGACGGCAATGATATAACTAGTTGATGAGGAATCAGTTTTTTCGAACTTGAAAGCAAAAAAAAAAAGAAACACAGATTTGGAATTAAAAGACGTACCCGATCATTCCGACAGTAAGAGGGAGGGCGAGGTGGAAGCATCGTTCAGGCTTTCGGTCAGATAACCTTGAGATTAAGAGAGAAAGAACGGCGGTGACGAGGTACGGAGGTGCGAGGAGCAGGAGTCTGCGTGAAGACTGTCAGCAAAGAACACAAAGCCAAGAGGCAAGGGCTTCAAAGAAAATGAGCACGTACGTGATGACTTTGTTAAAGCCAAAGGTTGCAATGACTGTAGGGAAAAACTGAGTCACCGCGCCGGCGGTAGTCTTGGTAATGATAACGGTGGCAAGAAGGTACAACTATAAACACGGTCATCAGCATCAGTACACACATTGCCGTTTTTTTGGTTGAACACGACCTCAGCCAAAGAGAGAAGAAAGACATACCCTATAGTCGCAGAGTGCAAGTTTCAAGCTGTGGATCAGTCCCTGGTCATCCTCATCTCGACTTCCACCGTCCCGTTCCATTCGCCAAACCGCAACAGCCTTTTCTCTGGTGCTCAGCCATTTTGTTGTAGCGGGATAGTCGGGAAGAACAAAGATGGCGATTATGGCAGCGAAGCCAGTAATAGCTCCCTGATATTTAATGGCCGAGAGTTAATCTCCTTTTGGCTAATGGGAAAGAGGTGACAGATGAACCGACGTACCTCGAGAATGAAGAGCCATCGCCATGACTCCATACCAAGTTTGCCATCTAAACCATTTTGCACGCCGGCAGCAATCAAGCCTGAGAACGCTCCAGACAGCAAAGAGCCAGTGTAAAGCTAAGATAAAACCACGGTCAGGCCCCTTTGGCCATCTTGGTTTTCTTTTTTCTCAAGGGAGAATGGAACTCACGAAAGCAGTTCGGTAGGCGAGCTCCTTTTTGGTATACCAAGTCGAAAGTAAAAACAAGGCTCCAGGGAAGTATGGGCTTTCAGTGAAACCGAGTAAAATACGAACGGCAAGGAGTTGGTGGTAATTCTTGACAAAACCGGTGCACAATGAAACAATCGCCCTTTAGGAATTTTTTTTTGTCAATGCCGGCGTTGGATCATATTACAGAGAGAATACTTACCAGACCATGACACAGACTGATAGGTAGATGGAAGGTCGGGTCCTTGAAAGGATCAAGTTTGATGGGATCTGGCCAAGGATGTAGCCGACAAAGAGCAGACTGATTGCAGTGTTAAACTGTGTGCCGACCAAACCCAGACTTTTCTCAATACCTTGCACACGAGCCGAAGCAAGTGCGTTTCGGTCAAGGTAATTGAGGATAAGGAGAACAAATAAAGTTGGAAGGAGGGTAAAGTCAATCTAATACAGGGTGGGAATTAATACTACATCTTCAATTAATGGAAGGAAATCAAACCGACCTACCTTGCGCAGTAGTTTTCTCTCCTCGATCGCAAACTCCTCGGGGGACATTGAGCGGAGTAGTTCAATCTCAGCAGCGACAGCACCATCCAGAACAGAAATGTTTCCAGCGTTTTTATCCTCGACATGCTCTACAGCCTCCTTGATATCCACATCGCCGTATATCTCCTTGTCGGTGGCGGCATCAGAGGGAATGATCACCTCATCGCGAGGAGTAGAAGCCATCACGACTGTTGTTCGATATTTGGTTCTTGGTTGAGTTAAAGTCAAGAGAAAGAAAAGACTGAAATGTCTTGAAAAATAATCAAAGGTAGTATGAGCCAGTTATTCAAAGTGAAAAGGTTGGAAGAATAGAGCATGAGTAGCAGGAATCAGCGCACTTTAAATATTCCAAGGAGAAAAGCGATACTGGATTGGACTGAGAGACGAATGAGACCAGGTGGAATGGACTTTCTCCTGGACTCTGTTGTGGGTTCTCCGCAAACCCCGCGGTTCCCCGCAACCTTAATCCTGAAGGAAAAAGAAGGAGAACGCTAGAAATGCAGACGGAAA